>NC_057812.1:596812458-597039415 GCF_018294505.1 Triticum aestivum
CTAGGCCACAAGGCCCAGCGGGGGGGGGTGTGGGTCTGTTGTTCTTCTTTTTTTTATATATTCTTTTCTGTTTTATTTTAGTTACATTTTATTTTAGTTTTAGTAAAAACACTAGCACCTAAATTTGTATTTATAAATATACTACTGCCACGAAAGGTTTTATCGCTGAACAAAATAGTTTAGTATTTTATAAAACCCAAAATGCATTTATTTAATTGTTTTACCTACTGTTTTAATTAGTTTAGTGATTTTAATTATTTTTTTAAAAATGTGATCCTCCACCATAATTATTTATGCAATATTTGGCACATATAGAACATTTTAGTTTTAATGTTTGAAAACTTTTATTGTTTGCCTATTTTTGAATTTGAATTTGAATCGGTTTCGAACTAACTCGAGATTAGCAACTATAAACGAGGTGACGTGGCACCATTAGCAGAGGATCACTGTAGCTTAATTACCCGGGCGTCACACTTTCTTCGGCATAGCCGGATCTCACAATGATATCAACGTGCTTTAATGCTTCAGGTGTTTGCAAGGCCTGCCGAAGGGAACTGCCCGGAGGTCAGTGTTAACATCAATGGCCACAACTACAACAAATGATACTATCTAGCGACGGTATCTATCCTCAATGAACTACTATGGTGAAGACAATCTCCAACCCTGTAGGAGAGAAGAGAAAGAGATTTGCCCAAGAGCAAGAGAGTGTTAGGAAGGATGTGGAGCGTGCCTTCGGTGTTATGCAATCTCGATGGGGCATTGTTCGGTATCTTGCTAGAACATGAAGCACCAAGAAGTTGTGGGAGGTGACGACTGCTTGTGTGATCATGCACAATATGATCGTAGAGGATGAGCGTCCGGAACGTCTCTACGACCAAGGGTTTCCGTTTCAGGGTGACAATGTTGTGCTTGTGCATGGAGGAGCGGCAACGTTTGCACAGTTCATCCAATTTCATCATCAAATGCATGATTGAAAAACTCACATTTAGTTGCAAAATGATTTGGTTGAGTATATGTGGGCTCATGTTGGCAACCAATAGATGTATCTTTTTTTAAATGTATTTGGGACAATTTAATTTGTCCCGTAAACTATGGTATATTTATTTGGCTTCTAAACTTTGCTATATCGTTTGATTGTGAAACGATGTACGATGTTGTATTTTATTTGAATTATGTTTGAAAAAACATGACTGACCGGTCGCGAGGGCGAAAATGCATCCGCGTGTTGGAAGCACGGCGGATCTAAACGCAAAAATGAACGAATAACGAGCAGACGACCGGCCCAAACAAACAAAAAGCAAATAAAGCACATATCCGTTTGAGTTGGTGCGTTGGAGTTACTCTTATTAAGATTATACATATTATAGTTTGAGATTGACATGTACGTAGTACACGGGACATCTTTGTCTTGGGTCCGCCCCTGATGTTGCGTGAAGAGGTTTGGAATCTTTGATATCCATTAGTTTGATTTGCATGTCCCTGATCTCAAGCCCAGACAATATTTAACTTCAAAGTACTCTAGGCATTCGTATACTCTGCACATAGTACAGTTTTGCTAAGTCTCGGTCGACTAAAACCTTGCTAAATCTTAGTTGATACAATATCCATAAAATCTTACATTGAGATTTATGTAAACTTTTTTTAGATTTTTTCTCTCTCTTACTTGTTATGTCATTTGGCTGAGATTTGTTCGATTAAGACCTAGGCACACCCCTACTCATAACTAAACCAGATCACAGACCGGCGAATACAACTACCGTATTCTACCAGATCATGCGGGGAGCAAGGAGCAACTGCCGGCGAACATCATATCCACGTCAGCGCGTGTCACCCCAGCTTGCGTCTCTGAGCACGTATGTGAAAAGACGGTGAGGTGGAGCCCGGCGCCGTTGTCGCGGAATCAAAGAACAGCGTGAGAAACTATACTAGCAAAAGCCAGAGCATGACATCCGTGTGGTGGTGGCCTAACGATTCTCCGATCTTCGTTATCAGAAAAATAGGTAGGTTCAAATGGTCAAAGATGCAGTCACATTTCACCAACCAGGATGCCGCTTTCTCGAATTTTATATCCCGGCGGGAAGACTTGCAGCACAATGCTGGCCACTTAGGCCCTATTTGCTTCATAAGTCTTAGGACTTTTTTTAGTTCCAACTTATAAATCTCAAATTTTTAAAAAATCCTTATCTGTTTGATTCCTGAGACTTATAAGTCTTTATAAGACCATATTACAACTATAAGTCCCTCCTTAAGAGTCTTATTTCATAAGTTCCAAATGCCTAAGTCCCTATAAGTCCCTCCTGTTTGGTTTAGATGGGACTTATAAGGACTTATTTAATTCCCTAGACCAATAAGTCCCTGGAAACAACACCCTCTTAGCCGTTCGTTTCCTGTTGTTTTGGTGCATGTCGGATTAAGAACAAGTGTATGATGGCTTGTTTGAGACTGCTCTACTTCACCAAAATCAGTTTCGCTTCATTAAATTTACTTTGAAGCAGTTTTAAGCAGAAGTTGTAGCATTATCAAAAAGAATGTTTGGCTTCCATCTAGCTTCAGCTTCAAAAATGGGAAATTTGGTGGAAAAGATTTATTTGATTGATTGAGGACGGAGAAACGAAGGGGTATCCACTTACTTGTGGCAGTGGTGAGTAATTTTCACAGAGCGGCATATCATGAAGCTACCTCATTTGACTTGTGTTTTTCGAAGCAGAGTTGAATTTTAAGGAGCAGAGCAGTCCCAAATAGGCCTTTAATCATCCTCTGAGGTTGAGTAGGACCAGGTAACAATTGTCTTCGTGGGTTACAGTATTCTGGAGGGCGTACGCAAGCACTCAGCATTTTCGCACACGCACATCTGGAGTACGCTTCTCTCGACATCTTGACTGGACTAACAAAATGACAGTTAGGCGTACTACGTACGTATACTTTGCCTTTGTTTACCGAACAAGTTCCATCAACCAGTGGACAGGTTCCAACCACAGTAGATATGATAGCTACTCCTAGCTAGTTACTGTAACTCAGTGAGCACAGCCCTCGCAAAAAAAAAAAAAAAAACTCAGTGAGCACAGGGCTGAAGCAACCGAGTGGCCATAGACTCATAATAGGAGCCACGCGTGAAAAGTCGGGAGAGTTTCGTCTTGGCGTATACTACCTGCAGGCGGTACCCGCCGTGGTAGGAAGGGGTTGGTGCAACGAATTGACCTGCTGCTGCCGCCTCCTACCCTATCCTGGCCATGCATGCACTCGTGCGGCCCCATCACGTTCGTTAGGCTGGTCACAATGGATAAGAACATAAATAGCTTACACATTTTCCTAGACTATGTTATTACCTTCATAGTGGATAGGAACATCTATATAGTGTCATGCAACGATGTATTTATTAGGTTATAGACTCATTGTTTCTTGGAGTGTGTGATGTTTCGGTAACTTAGTTAGTTACCATAAACACCTCTCTCTTCATTAAATATGTGCCACATAAGCAAAGTTGTATTGAAGTGTGTGATGTTACTCATAAGTTCCTCCCTATTGTGACCAGGCTTAAGATCGATCGGCTAGCACCTCGCGGTGCACAACGGGCGAAGCATGGATTATATAGTATCGTGTGGATCGTGGAGTAGGTGATGCGGTAACATCTACTCCCTCCGTTTTTATATATTTGTCTTTTTAGAAATTTCAACAAGAACATACGAAACAAAATGAGTGAATCTATATTTTAAAATATGTCTGTATACATCCGTATGTGGTAGTCTATTTAAAATCTCTAAAAAGATATATATTTAGAAATGAAGGGAGTAAAATACTCCGTCCACCCGCACGCGCGTGGAGATGAAGACCATCGCTAGCATTGTAGAAATACGCACGCGCAACAGAGGTCACTAGACTATGGGTCGATTAGCCAGTCAATGTCGTATGAGTATTTGTTTGTATAATACTACATGGTGATAGGTACATGTGCTTCCGGGTTGTTTCCGTATGTATGGGAGTGAGGATTAGTCAATGCATCCGGACGGATCCTCGCTCTCCTCCATGTTTTCAATTCTCGGGTCCGCAGGATTCTTAATAATGCGGGATAGAAAAAAAATATAAGATTGGAAGGAGATGCTATGTTGACCCTGCATGAATTGAAAACACAAGAATCTACAATGGAAGGTGTTTGAGTGAGTTCTCGATGACCTCGGCATATCAGGCATTGTGGCGGCTGGTCGCCCATCATGCCCTAGCTTTCTCCTCAGTGGAGGGCATCATTGTCCTTGAAAATTAAGATTTTTGTGTGACAACTACAACAAGATCCGCATTCCCTTGGGGACCGAGGTGCTTAAGCGGCATAGCCCGGGTGATGGCATTTGCCCCTCTTTGTGTGGTCTTGGAAAATGGGACCCGCATCCTATTCTCGTGCACGGTAGCACGGGTACTGTGGGCGTTGTTTGGATAGGGCACATATATAAAATCTGATCTCTACAAACCAGGAAAACGGTTCAACCAAATAAAATCTTGTTTGGCTACAATTACTAATCCACGTTTATAGGAAACTTGGTTCTCCAAATCCCCGGATTTCAGGTTTGTGGAAAATCGACTATTATCCGTTTTTCCACAATCGCGATCACCATATACGTGATCGTAACAGCTTTCCTCTCCGCCTGGTTGTTTCCAACAGCTTCTTGCCGTTTGTTGCGTTTTTTGCCGCTCACCTCCAGCCTCGACATGGCCGCCGTCCGTGTGGACGGCGTCGAGCAATCTCTTGAGATCTGCTCTTCCTGGTATGGATGCTCCTGGACGGCCAGCGTAGGCGCGGCGAAACTGCGAATGAGCTCAACCCGAGCAGAACCTATGCGGTGCCGATGAGGGATGCTCCTGGACGTCCAGCGTCGAGGGGCGGCGGACCAGCAGCTCCCCGAGCAAAGCCTATGCAAGCCGACGAGGGACGCTTCTGTACGGCGAGCGCCGAGGGGCCGCGAGCAGCGTGATGAGCGCGAGCAGCAGCTCTCCTTGAGCAGAGCCTATGCGCGACCAGGGAAAGCCTCCGCGCACGAACCGCGAAGTCATCGAGGCCATCCCGTAGGGAGGAGTACCGGCGTCTACGTGCTCGTAGGTGAGCTTGGGAATCCATCGGCAATGACCAAAATTGAGTAAAGTAAGAGAGAGAAGGTCATGGAAGGAAGCGAATCGGTATCTATCCAAACAAGGAAACACACAAGCCAGTTTTACCCCTTTCCAAATCCAAACGTGTTATTATGTAAATCAGTAATCCAAAGATTAATTAGCAAAACCGATTTTGCTAAAATCCTGCTACAAACTCGTTTTCCATATACCGGCTGCTATCCAAACAAAGCCGTGGACTTTCATCTGTGAGGCACTGGGCCAAACTGGGAGGCCCTAGACTTTGCGGGGTTCCTTCAGGCCATAGCTACCTAGTCTGGGTGGCAGTGCTGCTTATTCTAACTTATCTTTTATGATAATGTCGTGGACGTTGTGGACGACACGTAATAAAATGATGATTGAGCGGGCCTTTCCCAGCAGGCCTCTGACTCCTTCAAATTTGCACCTGCTCTCTGGGAAATGCTACACTTACAGACTGTTTAGACATGAAAGGAGTTATGGATGAAAGTGCAAATCTGTGGTTGGTTAGTTATGGGACCCTCAACAAAATTCAAGGTGGAAGAGATTAATGAAGAGCAGAAACGTTAGCACGTAACCTCTTTACTGTGCCCAATCCCCCGTAAGTGTAGGATTATTGCCTGCTCTCTAGGCAGCGCGACCGTGGCGGCTCGGGCTCATGTTGGCTACGCTTCTGGTTACCGCGCGTCGCTTATCTTCTTCATCGGGCCGTATGTTGGTCGCCACTCGGTGGCTTTTTATCTTCTTAATTATTTCTCTTATGCTTTTTTTGGGCGTGATTATGTTGTTGCCCCAGCCATCATATTTGCTATTCCTTACTAGTAGATACAGTAAATTACATACATGTATTATAATTTTTTTACATGGAAATTACATACAAATTGTTGGACAGTATTAGATCCACACGTGATACACGTTACGACGTATGTTTTGTATATGCGGCTGCACCAGGACGAGTACGTACGTGGGCAGGTGCTCGATCGCGGGCACCTAGATCTCGGCGGTGAGACATTCCACCTCGAGCTGGAACTTCTCCATGGCGTCCTTGGGCAGGCTGATGGGCACCACGGTGCCCTCCTCCCCCTTGCCGTTCTTGGACCTGGAGAAGTAGTTGGTCACGCCGGGGATCGGCCCCTCGCCGCCCTTGGCCGGCCCGCCGTACACGGCCTCACCCCACCCGAAGTCCACGCTCTTGAACCCGGCGTGGCTCACGTCCGACACGATGTACGTCCGCGACAGCGCGAACAGGGGCCGCCCCCGGAGCACCATCAGGTCCGCCACCGACAGCAGGTAGTCGTACGTCACGGCCGACTTGGCCTTCTTCACCAGCTCCAGCGCGTACCCCAGCCCGCCGGTGCAGAGCTCCCCGGCTGTGGTCGCCGCCACGGAGTAGGCGAACGCGTTCCCGTAGAAGCCCTCCGGGAGCGGCACGTCGCGGCGGCCGCGCGCGTTCACGATGAAGGACAGCCGCACCTCCTCGTCGGCGCCGTAGCCGAGCGCCGCCGTGCGGCCGAGCCAGATGCACGCCGCCACCAGCTCGAACCGGGAGCTCCGGCTCATGTGCGGCGGCGCGCGCTGCCGCAGCCCCGCGATCTCGCGTGGCCCGAAGAAGAAGGGCACGCGCGCGACGTCGCCGGGAGGAGTCGTCAGCATCCGGTCGACCGCCCCGCCCGCCGGCTCGCTGTACTCTAGGTGCGGGTACGACGGCTGCGGCGGCTGCCTCGCCATGAACATCTCCCTGCCCCATGACGGCGTGATCGACGGCGCGGCGGCGCCGCACGCCAGCTCGCAGACGGCCTTCTCGAACTGCATCCCGGCCGGCGCGTCCACCACGCAGTGGCAGAATCGCTGCCCGAAGATGAAGCCCCCGCACTTGAGCCTCGTCACCTGCACGTCATAGTTAAGTTAACAACATCGTTATTTACCTGGAGAAACAACTCGATCCATCTCACGTGACAGGGACACGTGCACGTTTACGTACCTGGATGTAGAGCAAGGGGCGGTCGATGACGGGCTCGACGCCGGCGACGGTGGTGCTCTCGAGGATGAACTGCTCGAAGCAAGGGAACGGGGGGCTCTGCACGTCCCCGAAGTCAGCGGCGGTGAGGTCCACGTCGGCCTCCACGAACATGACGCCCTGCGCCTCGCAGTCGACGACGAGCTTCCTCCCGGCCTCCTCGCGGAGGCGGCCGGCGAGCGGGTAGTAGGGCACGAGCGCCCTGGCCAGCGCCTCCCTGATGACGGCGGCCGGGTCGACCCCCTGCTTGTCCGGGTTGGCGCGGTACAGGTGGATGCCCGAGCTGTAGAACCGCATGCCCTCGCCGTCGTCGATGTCGGACAGCGTCTTGGTCTCCCGCGGCGTCTGCTCCGCCGGGGCCACCAGCACCGGCTCGCCCCGCCGCACCGTGAACGCCGGGAGGAGCGACGATGCCATCGATTCGAAGCGAGGTAGCTAGCTAGTCTCTGTGCGTACGTACGAGCGTGTGTAAACGCTGTGGGAAATGCAGTGCGTCGTGAGAGGACGCGGAGTGGAGTGAGTGTGCTGGGTGACCATGGCCGCGTTTTATAGGGTAAGATGTTGGGGTTGGTGCCATGGCCATACGGCCATTTGGTCGTCGGAATTCCGGTGTCTGGCCAGTAGGTGGACTGAGAATGAGATCGGTGGTCGTGTGGTGGGAGTTGGTCAGTGGATTTCGCCATTTAGCCATACAGGATAAGCAAAGACCCGACACGCACGCGCGGGCGCACACAAGAACGGATTAGGCAGCAAGCAATGATAGCAAGCACGTACGTACTACTCCATTAGATCTCGTGCGTGATCAAAGTCGCGTGGAAAACCGTAAACAAATTCCCGGCGAGAAGGACGTGTCAACTGTTCGACGCCACTCTGGGTCGAGATTCAGGTGCGCACCTGCATGGTGAGTGGCGTAGGCGTCCAGCAGGAGCATGTAGGTGCGCCGGTTCCGCGCGACCCCGTCGTCGGCCATCTGGAGGAGGAAGCGGTCGGCGAGGCGGAGGTGCGCCCGAGCGAGGAGGCCCTCGAGGAGCGCGTTGTAGTGCGCGGCGTCCGGGCGGAGCCCGAGGTGGCGCATCTCGAGGAGGAGCGCCTCGGCCTCGAGCGCGCGTAGGCGGCGGCGCTGGGGCGCAGCCCGGCGGCCTGCATGTCCGGGAGGAGTTGGAGCGAGCGGGCGAGGTCGGAGCCCGCGCGGGGCTGGATGTCGCGGTCGTAGGACTCCCACGGCCGCTCCCGGTGGTGGTCCGGCGCGGTTGAGCAGCAGGCGACGGCGATGGTGAAGCCGCGGCGGCCTAGAGTCAGACGCTGGAGGGGCGGAAGCTGCAGCGGAGGGTGAAGATGCCGGCGGACGAGGCAGCAGGCGTCCATGGATATTGGAGCGCGCGCGTGTGCTCGCTCCCGCTGTGGTTGGGTTGGAGGCTTGGAGCCGACCGGGGAGACGAGTGTTTTTTTTTTGAGAAACGGGAGAAGAGTAATGGACCGGGGAATATTCCAAACGCAACCTAGCCAAATGGGCCAGCCCGGCCTGACCTGGGCTATACACTCAAGGACAATCTTTTTGGACTTTTTTGGTACTTCTCCAACAATGTCCTTCCTGCATCATTGCCCCGCCATTTCATGATGTTGTTTGGTTGTTATTTTTCTATATACTATAGATGACATGGTCTTTTACATGTCATTTAATAACCTTTAGGGAGGGAGTAGGAACTTTTTAGTCCCTGAAACAAACAGGAAGGGATTGGGGACTCTTTAGTTGGGACTAGAAAAAATCCTAAGACTTTTTAACCAAACATGGCCTTAGACCTAGGCACACCCCTGCTGTCAAAATTTCGTATTTTGACCCTTATCGCATACAAATTCAGGATCTGACCCCGGTTGAGAATTTTTTAGGATTTGACCCTTTCGCTACCGCCACGGAGCCTGGTGGTAGGGTTAGTCAATTCAAGCTTTGTAGATAGTAACACTACTATTAGCGTCCGTCTTCCTCTTAAAGATCCATTTATTCTCAATGGCTCGCCGATCATCGGGCAAGTCAATCAAAGTCCATACTTTGTTCTCATACATGGATCTCATCTCAGATTTCATGGCCTCAAACCATTTTGCGGAATCTGGGCTCATCATCGCTTCCTCATAGATCGTAGGTTCGTCATGGTCAAGTAACATGACCTTTAGAACAGGATTACCGTACCATTATGGTACGAATCGTACTCTGATTGACCTACGAGGTTCGGTAGTAACTTGATCTGAAGTTTCATGATCATCATCATTAACTTCCTCACTAATTGGTGTAGGCATCACTGGAACTGATTTCTATGATGAACCATTTTCCAATTCGAGAGAAGGTACAATTACCTCATCAAGTTCTACTTTCCTCCCACTCACTTCTTTTGAGAGAAACTCCTTCTCTAGAAAGGATCCATCCTTAGCAACAAATATCTTGCCTTTGTATCTGTGATAGAAGATGTACCCAACAGTTTCTTTTAGGTATCCTATGAAGACACACTTTTATGATTTGGGTTCGAGCTTACCAGTTTGAAACTTTTTCACATAAGCGTCGCAACCCCAAACTTTAAGAAACGACAGCTTTGGTTTCTTACCAAACCATAGTTCATACGATGTCGTCTCAACGGATTTAGATGGTGCCCTATTTAACGTGAATACAGCTGTCTCTAATGCATAACCCTAAACTGATAGTGGTAAATCGATAAGAGACATTATAAATCGCACCATATCTAATAAAGTATGGTTATGACATTCAGATACACCATTACGTGTGGTGTTTCAGGTGGTGTGAGCTGCGACACTATTCCACATTGTTTCAAATGAAGACCAAACTCGTAACTCAAATATTTGTCTCTACGATCATATCGTAGAAACTTTATTTTCTTGTTACGATGATTTTCCATTTCACTCTGAAATTCTTTGAACTTTTCAAATGTTTCAGACTTATGTTTCATCAAGTAGATATATCCATATCTGCTCAAATTATTTGTGAAGATCGGAAAATAACGATACCCGTTGTGAGCCTCAACACTCATCGGATCGCATACATCAGTATGTATTATTTCCAATAAGTCAGTTGCTCGCTCCATGGTTCCGGAGAACGAAGTCTTAGTCATCTTGCCCATGAGGCATGGTTCGCAAGCATCAAGTGATTTCAAAAGCCCATCAACATGGAGTTTCTTCATGCGCTTTACACCAATATGACCTAAACGGCAGTGCCACAAATATGTTTGTCGGAGTAAATAACCACGGGTAGCCTAGCCGGCTTCCCCTGGTTCTTCAGAAAAATTATAGGCCGATTGAGCCTCCAAGCGTCCAAGACATGGGGCCGCCTTCCCCCAGCTGGCCACCTCTCAGGCCGGCTGCGGAAAGGCGGCCCAGCCCTGGAAACCTTGAGAAACAAGACCACGAGAAGGCCGGCTCCAAGAAGCCGGCCATGAGAAGGCCGACTCCAAGGAGCCGGCCCCTCAACAGGCGGCCAAGATCGTGCTCTCAGAGTCTGCGCCCACATAACGGTGACGAGACGGGGCGTGGCTACAGTGAAGCCTGCCACCCCCGAATCCCGGAGCACACATGGCCACAGTGCGTCGTACGGGACGGCCATCACCTGTCCGGCGCGACACTGTTGCTATGTTGATCATGACATCACCCACGGCGAGCGGTCAGTACGACCCGTGGGTGGCGGGCCCCCTCAGTCAGGGAGAACCCAAAGGCGGCCAGGCTTCCCGCAGCCGGCCTGGGGTATGGCCGGCTCCCAATAGCCGGCCGGCTCTCTCCCTCAAAGGAGGTGCCTAATTAAGGAGATAAGACGAGGTAAGGCTATAGTGATGAGCCGCCCCGCGATGGCACTGTAGCCATGCTTACCACGACAAAGCCCTCGTCACCAGAGGCAAGTCAATAGTAACCAGCCTCCGACAAGACTCCCGAGCGGTGGGGCCAGCCTGTCGACCAGAAGGTCGGCAGCCGGCGGGGCCTACCGGGCGGCGGGCCCATCGATCGGCGGAGAAGTCGGCTAGCGTAGACACAGACGGCTGGGGCCCACGCCCAACCGGATTACCATTGTACCCCTAGGGGGTAGGCCTATATAAACCCCCCAGGGCACCCATGCAAGGGGGATCTCTCTTTGGATAGTTTTAGACACGGCAACGAGAGGAGGAGCAGGCAAGCCTGGCCCTTCTTCATCCTTTCACCAAACAGCTCAAGGAGCCTCTTGTAGCTACTTGTCAATCTAGTGACCATGCGGAGACCCCGCAGAGCAGCAGTAGGGGTGTTATCTCCATGGAGAGCCCTGAAGCTGGGTAAGATCCGCCGGCGTGCATGTCTTCGCCTTATCCCGTTTCCAGACACCGGCGATGTTTTATTGGCTCCCACAATGATAAGCCACCCGTTGGCATATGTCGCACCAACCACCCGACAATGTTGCACTATCATTATCAACTTTGCATCTTTTGGCATCAATATTATGAATATGTGTATCAGTACGATCGAGATTCAATGAATCATTCACCTTGGGTGTATGACCTCAGAAGGTTTTATTCATGTAAACAGAATAACAATTATTCTTTGACTTACATGAATAACCGTATTGCAATAAACATGATCCAATCATATTATGCTCAACACAAGTATTAAATAACATTTATTTTAGGTTCAACACTAATCCCGAAGGTAAAGGGAGAGTGTGCGATGTTGATCTTATCAACCTTGGAATTACTTCCAACTCACATCATCACCTTGCCTTAACTAGTCTCTGTTTATTTTACAACTCCCGTTTCGAGTTACTACTCTTAGCAACTGAACCAGTATCAAATACCGAGGGGTTGCTATAAACACTAGTAAATTACACATCAATAACATGTATATCCAATATACTTTTGTTCACTTTGCCATCCTTCTTATCTGCCAAGTATCTAGGGCAGTTCCACTTCCAGTGACCATTTCCTTTGCAGTAGAAGCACTCAGTTCCATGCTTGGGTCTAGCTTTGGGCTTCTTCATGGGAGCAGCAACTTGCTTGCTATTCTTCTTTGAAGTTCCTCTTTCTTTCCCTTTGCCCTTTTCTTGAAACTAGTGGTCTTGTTAACCATCAACACTTGATTCTATTTCTTGATTTCTACCTTCACCGATTTCAGCATCGCGAAGAGCTTGGGAATTACTTTCGTCATCCCTTGCATATTATAGTTCATCACTAAGTTCTAGTAACTTGGTGATAGTGACTAGAGAACTTTGTCAATTACCATCTTATCTAGAAGATTAACTCCCACTTGATTCAAGCAATTGTAGTATCCAGACAATTTGAGCACATGCTCACTGGTTGAGCTATTCTCCTCCATATTGTAGGCAAAGTACTGTCAGAGGTCTCATACCTCTCTACACGGGCATGAGTCTGAAATACCAATTTCAGCTCTTGGAACATCTTATATGCTCCGTGACGTTTCAAAACATTTTTGAAGTCCCAG
The DNA here is from genome assembly GCF_018294505.1 of Triticum aestivum. Taxonomy (NCBI): domain Eukaryota; kingdom Viridiplantae; phylum Streptophyta; class Magnoliopsida; order Poales; family Poaceae; genus Triticum; species Triticum aestivum. The sequence goes on from NC_057812.1 coordinate 596,825,045, forward strand.
TTCTAAGTCGTAAAGCATGGCACACTAAACTATCAAGTAGTCATCATACCGAGCTTGCCAAACGTTCATAACATCTGCATCTGCTCCTGCAATAGGTCCATCACCTAGTGGTGCATCAAGGACATAATTCTTCTGTGCAGCAATGAGGATAATCCTTAGATCATGGAGCTAGTCCGCATCATTGCTACTAACATCTTTCAATATAGTTTTCTCTAGGAACAGATCATAAATAAAACGGGGAGCTATACGCGAGCTATTGATCTACAACATAGACATGTAAAATACTATCAGGAGTAAGTTCATGATAAATTAAAGTTCAATTAATCATATTACTTAAGAACTCCCACTTAGATAGACATCCCTCTAATCATCTAAGTGATCACGTGATCCATATCAACTAAACCATGTTCGACCATCACGTGAGATGGAGTAGTTTTCAATGGTGAACATCACTATGTTGATCATATCTACTATATGATTCACGCTCGACCTTTCGGTCTTAGTGTTCCGAGGCCATATCTGCATATGCTAGGCCCGTCAAGTTTAACCCAAGTATTCTGCATGTGCAAAACTGGCTTGCACCCATTGTATGTGAACGTAGAGCTTATCACACCCGATCATCACGTGGTGTCTCGACACGACGAACTGTAGTAACGGTGCATACTCAGGGAGAACACTTATACCTTGAAATTTAGTGAGAGATCATCTTATAATGCTACCGCCATACTAGCAAAATAAGATGCATAAAGGATAAACATCACATGCAATCAATATAAGTGATATGATATGGCCATCATCATCTTGTGCCTTTGATCTCCATCTCCAAAGCACCGTCATGATCACCATCGTCACCGGCTTGACACCTTGATCTCCATCGTAGCATCGTTGTCGTCTCGCCAACTATTGCTTCTACGACTATCGCTACTACTTAGTGATAAAATAAAGCAATTACATGGCGAATGCATTTCATACAATAAAGCAACAACCATACCGCTCCTGCCAGTTGCCGATAACTGTGTTACAAAACATGATCATCTAATACAACAATTTATATAATCACGTCTTGACCATATCACATCACAACATGCCCTGCAAAAACAAGTTAGACGTCATCTACTTTGTTGTTGCAAGTTTTACGTGGCTGCTATGGGATTAGCAAGAACCATTCTTACCTACGCATCAAAAACCACAACGCGGTATAGTGATTGCTTTTTGATCTTCAGAAAGAACCCTATTCATTGAATCCGATTCAACTAAGGTTGGAGAAACTGACACTCGCCAGCCACCTGTGTGCAAAGCACATCGGTAGAACCAGTCTCATGAACGCAGTCATGTAATGTCGGTCCGGGCCGCTTCATCCAACAATACCGTCGAATCAAGAAACAACTAGTGGCGGCAAGAAATATGTATATACTCATGCCCACAACTCCTTTGTGTTCTACTTGTGCATATAACATCTACGCATAGACTTGGCTCGGATGCCACTCTTGGGGAATGCAGTATTTTAAAAAAATTACATATGAACACGCAAGATCTATCTAGGAGATGCATAGCAACGAGAGGGGAGAGTGTGTCTACGTACCCTCGTAGACCGAAAGTGGAAGCGTTTAGTAACGCGGTTGATGTAGTCGAACGTCTTCGCGATCCAACCGATCCAAGTACCGAACGCATGGCACCTCCGCGATCTGCACACGTTCAGCTCGGTGACGTCCCTCAAACTCTTGATCCAGTTGAGGCCGAGGGAGAGTTTCGTCAGCACGACGACATGGTGACGGTGATGATGAAGTTACCGACGCAGGCCTTCGCCTAAGCACTACGACATTATGACCGAGGTGGAAAACTGTGGAGGGGGGCACCGCACACGGCTAAGACAAATATTGGAGTGCCTTTGGGGTGCCCCCTGCCCACGTATATAAAGGAGGGGGGCAGAGGAGACCGGCCTAGGAGGGGCGTGCCTATAGGGGGAGTCCAACTAGGATTCCCAATCCTAGTTGGAGTCCCCTTCCTTTTCCAAGAGGGGAGAGAGGGAAGGAGTAGGAGAGGGAGAAGGAAAGAGAAGGGGGCGCCGCCCCCTCCCTAGTCCAATTCAGACTTACCATGGGGGGGGGGCACGCGGCCACCCCTTGAGGCCCTTCTCTTCTTTCCCGTATGGCCCATTAAGGCCCACTACTTCCCCGACGAATTCCCGTAACTCTCCGGTACTCCGAAAAATACCCGAATCACTTGGAACCATTCCGATGTCCGAATATAGCCTTCCAATATATCGATCTTTACGTCTCGACCATTTCGAGACTCATCGTCATGTCCGTGATCTCATCCCGGATACTCAACAACCTTCGGTACATCAAATCACATAACTCATAATACAAATCATCATCGAACGTTAAGCGTGCAGACCCTACGGGTTCGAGAACTATGTAGACATGACCGAGACTCATCTCTGGTCAATAACCAATAGCAGAACCTGGATGCTCATATTGGCTCCTACATATTCTACGAAGATCTTTATCGGTCAAACCGCATAACAACATACGTTGTTCCCTTTGTCATCGGTATGTTACTTGCCCGAGATTCGATCGTCGGTATCCTCATACCTAGTTCAATCTCATTACCGGAAAGTCTCTTTACTCATTCCGTAATGCATCATCCCGTAACTAACTCATTAGTTACATTGCTTGCAAGGCTTATAGTGATGTGCATTACCGAGAGGGCCCAGAGATACCTCTCCGGAACACGGAGTGACAAATCGTAATCTCGATCTATGCCAACTCAACAAACACCATCGAAGACACCTGTAGAGCATCTTTATAATCACCCAGTAACGTTGTGACGTTTGATAGCACACAAGGTGTTCCTCCGGTATTCGGGAGTTGCATAATCTTATAGTCATAGGAACATGTATAAGTCATGAAGAAAGCAATAGCAATAAACTAAATGATCATAATGCTAAGCTAACGGATGGGTCTTGTCCATCACATCATTCTCTAATCATGTGATCCCGTTAATCAAATGACAACACATGTCCATGGCTAGGAAACTTTACCATCTTTGATTAATGAGCTAGTCAAGTAGAGGCATACTAGGGACACTCTGTTTGTCTATGTATTCACACATGTACTAAGTTTTCGGTCAATACAATTCTAGCATGAATAATAAACATTTATCATGATATAAGGAAATATAAATAATAACTTTATTATTGCCTCTAGGGCATATTTCCTTCACATGCCCTCTTGATCCATAGATTGATCTGGCCTGACTGGCTCTATTGTCCAGGTCCTGGTATAAGTTGTAGGTATAGCCCGGAGCTGCTGCCTCTTTGCCTCGACGGCAAGGTGTGCTACCTCTTGAGCACTGCGTTGGTTTTCCCTTGAAGATGAAAAGGTGATGCAACAAAGTAGCGTAAGTATTTCCCTCAGTTTTTGAGAACCAAGGTATCAATCCAGTAGGAGACTACATGCAAGTCCTCATACCTACACGATCAAATAAGAACCTCGCAACCAACGCGATAAAGGGGTTGTCAATCCCTTCACGGTCACTTATGAGAGTGAGATCTGATAGAGATAATAATAATAAGATAAGTGTTTTTGGTATTTTTATGATATATATTGGAAAATAAAGATAGCAAAATAAATGGTAATAGAAATAGCTTGTTGACGGGAGATTAATATAAAGGAGAATAGACCCGGGGGCCATAGGTTTCACTAGTGGCTTCCCTCAAGATAGCATAAGTATTACGGTGGGTGAACAAATTACTATTGAGTAATTGATAGAAAAGTGCATATTTATGGGAATATCTAGGCATGATCATGTATATAGGCATCACGTCCGAGACAAGTAGACCGAAACGATTCTGCATCTACTACTATTACTTCACACATCGACCGCTGTCCAGCATGCATCTAGAGTATTAAGTTCATAAGAACAGAGTAATGCATTAGGCAAGATGACATGATGTAGAGGGATAAACTCAAGCAATATGATATAAACCCCATCTTTTTATCCACGACGACAACAATACAATACGTGCCTTGTTGCCCCTGCTGTCACTGGGAAAGGACACCGCAAGATTGAACCCAAAGCTAAGCACTTCTCCCATTGCAAGAAAGATCAATATAGTAGGCCAAACCAAACTGATAATTCGAAGAGACTTGCAAAGATAACCAATCATACATAAAAGATTTTAGAGAAGATTCAAATATTGTTCATAGATAAACTTGATCATAAACCCACAATTCATCGGATCTCGACAAACACACCGCAAAAAGAGTTACATCAAATAGATCTCCAAGAAGATCAAGGAGAACATTGTATTGAGATCCAAAGAGAGAGAAGAAGCCATCTAGCTAATAACTATGGACCCAAAGGTCTGAAGTAAACTACTCACACATCATCGGAGAGGCTATGGTGTTGATGTAGAAGCCCTCCGTGATTGATTCCCCCTCCGGCGGAGCTCCGGAAAAGGCCCCAAGATGGGATCTCTTGGGTACAGAAGATTGCGGTGGTGGAAATAGGGTTTTGTGGTGCTCCTGGATGTTTTCGGGGTATATGGATATATATAGGAGGAAGAAGTAGGTCGGTGGATCCACGAGGGGCCCACGAGGGCGGAGGGCGCGCCTAGGGGGGTAGGCGCGTCCCCCTGCCCCGTGGCCTCCTTGTTGGTTTCTTGACGTCCACTCCAAGTCCCCTGGATCACGTTTGTTCCAAAAATAACTCTCCCGAAGGTTTCATTCCGTTTGGATTCTGTTTGATATTCCTTTTCTGCGAAACATTGAAATAGGCAAAAAAAAACAGCAATTTGCACTGGGCCTCGGGTTAGTAGGTTAGTCCCAAAATAATATAAAAGTGTATAAATAAGCCCATTAACATCCAAAACAGATAATATAATAGCATGGAACAATAAAAAATTATAGATACGTTGGAGACGTATCAAGTATCCCCAAGCTTAATTCCTGCTCGTCTTCGATTAGGTAAATGATAAAAACAGAATTTTTGATATGGAATGCTACCTAGCATAATTCTCAATGTAATTTTCTTTATTGTGGCATGAATATTCAGATCCGAGAGATTCAAGACAGAAGTTTAATATTGACATAAAAGCAATAATACTTCAAGCATACTAACTAAGCAATCATGTCTTCTCAAAATAACATGGCAAAAGAAAGTTCATCCCTACAAAATCATATAGTTTGGTCATGCTCCATTTTCGTCACACAAGAATGCTCTCATCTTGCACAACCCCGATGACAAGCCATGCAATTGTTTCATACTTTAGTAATCTCAAACTTTTTTCAACTTTCACGCAATACATGAGCGTGAGCCATGGATATAACACTATGGGTGGAATAGAATAATGATAGGGGTTTATGTGGAGAAGACAAAAAGGAGAAAGTCTCACATCGACGTGGCCAATCAATGGGCTAGGGAGATGCCCATCAATTGATGTCAATGCAAGGAGTAGGGATTGCCATGCAACGGATGCACTAGAGCTATAAATGTATGAAAGCTCAACAAAAGAAAGTAAGTGGGTGTGCATCCAACTTGCTTTCTCACGAAGACCTAGGGCATTTGAGGAAGCCCATTGTTGGAATATACAAGCCAAGTTCTATAATGAAAAATTCCCACTAGTATATTGATGTCTACTACACAACCTTCTTCTTGTAGACGTTGTTGAGCCTCCAAGTGCAGAGGTTTGTAGGACAGTAGCAAATTTCCCTCAAGTGGATGACCTAAGGTTTATGAATCCGTGGGAGGCGTAGGATGAAGATGGTCTCTGTCAAACAAACCTGCAACCAAATAACAAAGAGTCTCTTGTTTCCCCAACACACCCAATACAATGGTAAATTGTATAGGTGCACTAGTTCGGCGAAGATATGGTGATATAAGTGCAATATGGATAGCAGATAATGGTTTTTGTAATCTGAAAATATAAAAACAGCAAGGTAACTAATGATAAAAGTGAGCAAAAACGGTATTGCAATGCTAGGAAACAAGGCCTAGGGTTCATACTTTCACTAGTGCAAGTTCTCTCAACAATAATAACATAATTGGATCATATAACTATCCCTCAACATGCAACAAAGAGTCACTCCAAAGTCACTAATAGTGGAGAACAAATGAAGAGATTATGGTAGGGTACGAAACCACCTCAAAGCTATCCTTTCTGATCAATCTATTCAAGAGTCCGTAGTAAAATAACACGAAGCTATTCTTTCCGTTCAATCTATCATAGAGTTCGTACTAGAATAACACCTTAAGACACAAATCAACCAAAACCCTAATGTCACCTAGATACTCCAATGTCACCTCAAGTATCCGTGGGTATGATTATACAATATGCATCACACAATCTCAGATTCATCTATTCAACCAACACAAAGAACTTCAAAGAGTGCCCCAAAGTTTCTACCGGAGAGTCAAGACGAAAACGTGTGCCAACCCCTATGCATAAGTTCACGAGGGAACTCGCAAGTTTATGACCAAAACATACATCAAGTGGATCACGTGATATCCCATTGTCACCACAGATAAGCACATGCAATACATACGCTACCTCTTGAGCACTGCGTTGGTTTTCCCTTAAAGAGGAAAGGGTGATGCAGCAAAGTAGCATACGTATTTCCCTCAGTTTTTGAGAACCAAGGTATCAATCCAGTAGGAGGCCATGCACGAGTCCCTCGCACCTACACAAACAAATAAAATCCTCGCAACCAACGCAATAAAGGGGTTGTCAATCCCTTCACGGTCACTTACGAAAGTGAGATCTGATAGATATGATAAGATAATATTTTTGGTATTTTTATGATAAAGATGCAAAGTAAATAAAGCAAAATAAAAACGGCACCAGAAATAGCTTGTTAACGGGAGATTAATATTATGGAAAATAGACCTGGGGGCCATAGGTTTCACTAGTGGCTTCTCTTCAGAGCATAAATATTACGGTGGGTAAACAAATTACTGTTGAGAAATTTACAGAATTGAGCATAGTTATGAGAATATCTAGGTATGCTCATGTATATAGGCATCATGTCCGAGACAAGTAGACCGACTCCTGCTTGCATCTACTACTATTACTCCACACATCGACCGCTGTCCAGCATGCATCTAGAGTATTAAGTTCAAAAGGACAGAGTAACACTTTAAGTAAGATGACATGATGTTGAGGGATAAACTCATGCAATATGATATAAACCCCATCTTGTTATCCTTGATGGCAACAATACAATACGTGCCTTGCTGCCCCTACTGTCACTGGGAAAGGACACCGCAAGATTGAACCCAAAGCTAAGCACTTCTCCCCTTGCAAGAAAGATCAATCTAGTAGGACAAACCAAACTGATAATTCAAAGAGACTTGCAAAGATAACCAATCATACATAAAAGAATTCAGAGAAGATTCAAATATTGTTCATAGATAAACTTGATCATAAACCCACAATTCATCGGTCTCAACAAACACACCGCAAAAGAAGATTACATCGAATAGATCTCCACGAGAATCGTGGAGAACTTTGTATTGAGATCAAAAAAGAGAGAAGAAGCCATCTAGCTAATAACTATGGACCCAAAGGTCTGAGGTAAACTACTCACACATCATCGGAGAGGCTATGGTGTTGATGTAGAAGCCCTCCGTGATCGATGCCCCCTCCGGCGGAGCTCCGAAAAAGGCCCCAAGATGGGATCTCACGGGTATAGAAGGTTGCGGTGGTGGAATTAGGTTTTTGGCTCTGTATCTGGTAGTTTGGGGGTACGTAGGTATATATAGCAGGAAGAAGTACGTCGGTGGAGCAACATGGGCCCCACGAGGGTGGAGGGCACTCCTCGGGGGGGGGGGTAGGCGCGCCCCTACCTCGTGCCTTCCTGGTTGATGTCTTGACGTAGGGTCCAAGTCCTCTGGATCACGTTCGTTCCGAAAATCACGTTCCCGAAGGTTTCATTCCGTTTGGACTCCGTTTGATATTCTTTTTCTACGAAACTCTGAAATAGTCAAAAAATAGCAATTCTGGGCTGGGCCTCCAGTTAATACGTTAGTCCCAAAAATAATATAAAAGTTTATAACAAATCCCATTAATCATCCAAAACAGAATATAATATAGCATGAAGAAATCAAAAATTATAGATACGTTGGAGACGTATCAAGCATCCCCAAGCTTAATTCCTGCTCGGCCTCGAGTAGGTAAATGATAAAAACAGAATTTTTGATGCGGAATGCTACTTGGTATAATTTTTTAATGTAACCATCTTAATTGTGGTATGAATATTCAGATCCGAAAGATTCAAGATAAATGTTTAATATTGACATAAAAGCAATAATACTTCAAGCATACTAACTAAGCAATTATGTCTTCTCAAAATAACATGGCCAAAGAAAGTTCATCCCTATAAAATCATATAGTTTAGTCATGCTCCATTTTCGTCACACAAGAATGCTCTCATCATGCACAACCCTGATGACAAGCCAAGAAATTGTTTCATACTTTAGTAATCTCAAACTTTTTCAACCTTCACGCAATACATGAGCACGAGCCATGGATATAGCACTATGGGTGGAATAGAATATAATGATGGGGGTTATGTGGAGAAGACAAAAAGGAGAAAGTCTCACATCAACACGACTAATCAACGGGCTATGGAGATGCCCATCGATTGATGTTAATGTAAGGAGTAGGGATTGCCATGCAACGGATGCACTAGAGCTATAAATGCATGAAAGCTCAACAAAAGAAACTAAGTGGGTGTGCATCCAACTTGCTTGCTCACGAAGACCTAGGGCATTTGAGGAAGCCCATTGTTGGAATATACAAGCCAAGTTCTATAATGAAAAATTCCCACTAGTATATGAAAGTGACAAAACAAGAGACTCTCTATCATGAGAATCATGGTGCTACTTTGAAGCACAAGTGTGGAAAAAAGGATAGTAGCATTGTCCCTTTTTATTTTCTTTTTTGGGCCTTCCCTTTTTTTATTTGGCCTTTTTTGGGGACAATACTCTATGAATGATGGTCATCACACTTCTATTTATTTACAACTCAATGACTACAACTCGATACTAGAGCAAAGTATGACTCTATATGAATGCCTCCGCGGTATACCGGGATAGCAATGAATCAAGAGTGACATGTATGAAAAATTATGAACCGTGGCTTTGCCACAAATACGATGTCAACTACAAGATTATGCAAAGAAATATGACAATGCTGAACGAGTCATGATAAACGAAACGGTGGAAAGTTGCATGGCAATATATCTCAGAATGGCTATGGAAATGCCATACTAGGTAGATATGGTGGCTATTTTGAGGAAGATATAAGGAGGTTTATGTGTGAAAGAGCGTATCATATCACGGGGTTTGGATGCACCGGCGAAGTTTGCACCAACTCTCAATGTGAGAAAGGGTAATGCACGGTACCGAAGAAGCTAGCAATGATGGAAGGGTAAGAGTGCGTATAATCCATGGACTCAACATTAGTCATAAAGAACTCATATAATTATTGCAAAAATCTACAAGTCATCAAAAACCAAGCACTACACACATGCTCCTAGGGGGATAGATTGGTAGGAAAAGACCATCACTCGTCCCCGACCGCCACTCATAAGGAAGACAATCAGAGAACACCTCATGTTTCAAATTTGTTACATAACGCTTACCATACGTGCATGCTACGAGACTTGCAAACTTCAACACAAGTATTTCTCAATTTCACAAGTACTCAACTAGCATAACTTTAATATCACTACCTCCATATCTCAAAACAATCATCAATCATCAAACTTCTCTTAGTATTCAGCACACTCATAAGTTTTTTACTAGTCTCGAATACTTAGCATATTAGGATTAATTTCCCAATTTAAGCAAATTACCATGCTGTTTAAGACTCTCAAAATAATATAAGTGAAGCATGAGAGAATAATAGTTTCTATAAAACAAATCCACCACCGTGCTCTAAAAGATATAAGTGAAGCACTAGAGCAAAAACTATATAGCTCAAAAGATATAAGTGAAGCGCATAGAGTATACTAATAAATTCCGAATCATGTGTGTTTCTCTCAAAAGGTGTGTATAGCAAAGATTATTGTGGTAAACTAACAAATAAATACTCAAATAATACAAGACACTCCAAGCAAAACACATATCATGTGGTGAATAAAAATATAGCTCCAAGTAAAGTTACCGATGGAAGTAGACGAAAGAGGGAATGCCTTCCGGGGCATCCCCAAGCTTTGGCTTTTAGGTGTCCTTAGATTATATTGGGGCGCCATGGGCATCCCCAATATTAGGCTCTTGCCACTCCTTGTTCCATAATCCATCAAATCTTTTACCCAAAACTTGAAAACTTCACAACACAAAACTTAACAGAAAATCTCGTGAGCTCCGTTAGTGAAAGAAAACAAAACACCACTTCAAGGTACTGTAATGAACTCATTCTTTATTTATATTGGTGTTAAAACTACTGTATTCCAACTTTTCTATGGTTTATAAACTCTTTTACTAGCCATAGATTCATCAAAATAAGCAAATAACACACGAAAAACAGAATCTGTCAAAAACAGAACAGTCTGTAGTAATCTGTAGCTAACGCAAACTTCTGGAACCCCAGAATTTTTAAAATAAATTTCTGGACGTGAGGAATTTATCTATTAATCATCTTAAAAACGAATTAAATAAATATCATTATCCAAATAAAAATGGCAGCAATTCTCGTGAGCGCTAAAGTTTCTGTTTTTTACAGCAAGATTAAAAAGACTTTCCCCAAGTCTTCCCAACGGTTATACTTGGCACAAACACTAATTAAACACAAAAAACACAACCAAAACAGAGGCTAGATAAATTATTTATTACTAAACAGGGGCAAAAAGTAAGGAATAAAAATAAAATTGGGTTGCCTCCCAACAAGCGCTATCGTTTAACGCCCCTAGCCAGGCATAAAAGCAAGGATGGATCTAGGTATTGCCATCTTTGGTTGGCATTTCATTAATGAGACATCTATCACCCTTAGGAGTTTCTTTCTTTTTATTAATTATCAAACTTCTAGGCACAAAATCGAAAAATTCATTTGTAGCAAATGGTTCCTTAATGATAGCAAAAAGATTGGGATTAGTTATAGATTTGAGATCCGCAGTTTCCTTGCTAGAGGATTCACCTTTATTTTTAGGAACATACATAAGCTTGGCAATTTTAGTTGGAGGACTTGGAGTATTCTTTATGGAAGAAAAAGCGGTTCCCAAGTTGGTAATGATACCCTCAAGTTTATCGATTCTAGTGGAATCCTGATTTATTCTTTCATTAACTATGGGTTCCTTCTCCTTAATATTTTTCAAAGTGACTCCTACTTTAGATCCATATTGGGTAATTTGGTTGTGGATCTTTTTATCCAAATTTTCAATTAACTCTACGGTAGCAACTTTATTTTCAATATTTTCAAGTCTTTGCATTACATGCTCCAAAGTTAACATAGTTCCATTAACCAAAAGAGGGGGTGAGCCAAACAAATCGATCATAACATTATAAGAATCAAAAGTATGGCTACCCAAGAAATTCCCTCTGGTAATGGTATCAAGGATATATCTGTACCAAGGAGTAGCGCCTACATAAAAATTGCGGAGAAGAACGGAAGTAGATTGCTTCCTGGTAGATCTATTTTGAGCATTGCAAATTCTATACCAAGCGTCTTTTAGATTTTCTCCTTCCCTTTGCTTAAAATTAAGAACTTCATTTTTGGGAGGCTAGCCATAACGACAAGCAAGCGATCCAACACATGAGCAAACAAGAAGCACGCGAAAAAGAGGCGAACGGAAAAGAGAGAGGGCGAATAAAACGGCAAGGGTGAAGTGGGGGAGAGGAAAACGAGAGGCAAATGTCAAATAATGTAATGCGGGAGATAAGGGTTTGTGATGGGTACTTGGTATGTTGAATTTTGTGTAGACACCCCGGCAATGGTGCCAGAAATCCTTCTTGCTACCTCTTGAGCACTGCATTGGTTTTCCCTTGAAGAGGAAAGGGTGATGCAACAAAGTAGCGTAAGTATTTCCCTCAGTTTTTGAGAACCAAGGTATCAATCCAGTAGGAGGCCACACACGAGTCCCTCACACCTACACAAACAAATAAAATCCTCGCAACCAACGCAATAAAGGGGTTTTCAATACCTTCATGGTCACTTACGAAAGTGAGATCTGATAGATATGATAAGATAATATTTTTGGTATTTTTATGATAAAGATGCAAAGTAAATAAAGCGAAATAAAAACGACACCAGAAATAGCTTGTTAACGGGAGATTAATATGATGGAAAATAGACCCGGGGGCCATAGGTTTCACTAGTGGCTTCTCTCGAGAGCATAAGTATTACGGTGGGTAAACAAATTACTGTTGAGCAATTGACATAATTGAGCATAGTTATGAGAATATCTAGGTATGATCATGTATATAGGCATCACGTCCGAGACAAGTAGACCGACTCCTGCCTGCATCTACTACTATTACTCCACACATCGACCGTTATCCAGCATGCATCTAGAGTATTAAGTTCAAAAGAACAGAGTAACGCTTTAAGTAAGATGACATGATGTAGCGGGATAAACTCATGCAATATGATGTAAACCCCATCTTGTTATCCTCGATGGCAACAATACAATACGTGCCTTGCTGCCCCTACTGTCACTGGGAAAGGACACCGCAAGATTGAACCCAAAGCTAAGCACTTCTCCCATTGCAAGAAAGATCAATCTAGTAGGCCAAACCAAACTGATAATTCGAAGAAACTTGCAAAGATAACCAATCATACATAAAAGAATTGAGAGAAGATTCAAATATTGTTCATAGATAAACTTGATTATAAACCCACAATTCATCGGTCTCAACAAACACACCGCAAAGGAAGATTACATCGAATAGATCTCCATGAGAATCGTGGAGAACTTTGTATTGAGATCCAAAAAGAGAGAAGAATCCATCTAGCTAATAACTATGGGCCCGAAGGTCTGAGGTAAACTACTCACACATCATCGGAGAGGCTATGGTGTTGATGTAGAAGCCCTCCGTGATCAATGCCCCCTCCGGCGGAGCTCCGGGAAAGGCCCCAAGATGGGATCTCATGAGTACAGAAGGTTGCGGCGGTGGGAGTAGGTTTTTGGCTCTGTATCTGGTAGTTTGGGGGTACGTAGGTATATATAGGGGGAAGAAGTACGTCAGTGGAGCAACATGGGCCCCACGAGGGTGGAGGGCGTGCCTGGGGGGGGGGGGGGGGTAGGCACGCCCCCTACCTTGTGGCTTCCTGGTTGATGTCTTGACGTAGGGTCCAAGTCCTCTAGATCACGTTCGTTCCGAAAATCACGTTCCCGAAGGTTTCATTCCGTTTGGACTCTGTTTGATATTCTTTTTCTGTGAAACTCTGAAATAGGCAAAAAACAGCAATTCTGGGCTAGGCCTCCGATTAATAGGCTAGTCCAAAAGATAATATAAAAGTGTATAACAAAGCTCATTAATCATCCAAAACAGAATATAATATAGCATGAAGCAATCAAAAATTATAGATACGTTGGAGACGTATCAACATACATCAAGTGTTCTCAAATTCTTAAAAGACTCAATCCGATAAGATAACATCAAAGGGAAAACTCAATTCATTACAAGAGAGTAGAGGGGGAGAAACATCATAAGATCCAACTATAATAGCAAAGCTCGTGATACATCAAGATCATACCACCTCAAGAACACGAGAGAGAGAGAGAGATCAAACATATAGCCACTGATACATACCCTCAGCCCCGAGGGTGGACTACTCCCTCCTCATCATGGAGAGCGCCGGGATGATGTAGATGGCCACCGGAGAGGGATTCCCCCCTCCGACAGGGTGCCGAAACGGGTCTAGATTGGTTTTCGGTGGCTACGGAGGCTTCTGGTGGCGGAACTCCCGATCTATTCTGCTCCCCAATGTTTTTAGGGTATATGGACATATATAGGCGAAAGAAGTCGGTCAGCGGAGCCACGAGGGGCCCACGAGGGTGGGGGGCGCCCCCAGGGGGTAGGGCGCGTCTCCCTGCCTCGTGGCCACCTCGAAGCTTCCGTGATGTCTACTCCAAGTCTTCTGGATTGCTTCCGTTCCAAAAATAACTCTCTTGAAGGTTTCATTCCGTTTGGAATCCGTTTGATATTCCTTTTCTTCGAAACACCGAAACAGGCAAGAAAACAACAATTTGGGCTGGGCCTCCGGTTAATAGGTTAGTCCCAAAAATAATATAAAAGTGTAAAATAAAGCCCATTAACATCCAAAACAGATAATATAATAGCATGGAACAATAAAAAATTATAGATACGCTGGAGACGTATCAGCATCCCCAAGCTTAATTCCTGCTCGTCCTCGAGTAGGTAAATGATAAAAACAGAATTTTTGATGTGGAATGCTACCTAACATATTTATCCATGTAATTCTCTTTATTGTGGCCAGAATATTCCGGTCCATAAGATTCAAGACAAAAGTTTAATATTGACATAAAAATAATAATACTTCAAGCATACTAACAAAGCAATCATGTCTTCTCAAAATAACATGGCTAGAGAAAGCTATCCCTACAAAATCATATAGTCTGGCTATGCTCTATCTTCATCACACAAAATATTTAAATCATGCACAACCCCGATGACAAGCCAATCAATTGTTTCATACTTTTTGTCATGGAATTGTCACGGCAGATGTCCTAGCGAAAGGACTTAGTCGTAGGGCCATCGCAACTAGGAAGCTTAAAGGGGTTAATCGGGACTAGGGACACAAGGGGTTTATACTGGTTCGGCCCCTTACGGTGAAGGTAAGTCCTAGTCCAGTTGATGTTGTATTGCTAGGTTTCGATGACCAAGGAGCGAATCCGCTAGCTTGGCTATCGGTTTGTTGATTCTTGTCCTAAGCCGCCGCCGGGTCGTCCCCTTATATACACGGGTTGACGCCTGGCGGCCTACAGAGTCCCGGCCGGCTCATAAAACGTGTCCAGCTCGGTGACTTCGTTTATATGACTTTCTTTACAAGTCTTTCTTTACATATGGCGGTTTACAATATTGGGCCTTAAGCTGCCTCTAGGCTTAGGCCTTCTACAATTCTTAATAAACTATCACCTTGAATATTACTGGGCTTCTCTTAACAATCCGCCATTAGGGTTGACCCGGCCCCTCCTGGGTGGGTCATACATGAAAGTTATATTCCCAACATTAGGCCCCAGGTTGATTTGAACCTTGTTCTTGTCAACCTTCAACACTTAGACGAAATCCATCTTCCTTTGTTTGTAAAAGCTTTGTAACCCGCCATGACGTCATCCTCCGAAAATATGAAAGCCTGCTATGACGTCATCTCCAACATATCTTTATCCTTAAATGTCTTCCAAGAATCAAGGCGCCCATTTAGCTGGATAATCATTATTTGGGTCTTCCTCGATTTTCGCGCCTGCCTGTTCGCTTATCCCCTTATAAATAGGCACGACCAGGTCTTTCCTCACTCTTCCCTTTCTTCATCTTCTTCCTCTCACAACCCGACTGCCGCTTGAGCTCCGCCGCCGTCGCAGAGCACTTCATCTTCCTCGACCTCGGCCGCTGCATCAACCTGAATTGATCCAGAGAAATGGCAGCGACCCTCCGCAAAAGATTCGTGGCTGTAAGTGTTCACCTTCCTGCTCCTCAGATCCGCATTAGGGTTTCTAGGTTTCTGTGTGTTCTTCATAGTTCATCATAGTTTCTTCGTAGTTCCTCCCCCGCAGCCTCTTCTAATCCAAAAAGGAACACATAACTCGTGCGGTAGTTGTTTTGCGTCCATTTTTGATACTATTAGATCCCTTTTTTCCTGCACAGAGGCCTCATTATAACTCACGAACTTATATGTACTAGATTTTTAGGTCTAGAATATTTTCTTTTCGGAACGGCCATTTGATCCAAAATAATAGTGACAGCTTGGTAAACCTGTTAGTGTCAACACTTAGCCAATTCTGTTTCTGGCATCCTCCGAATATCTTTAGTCATGGCGGCTTATCACGCCGGCTCACTTTTCCTTTATATGTCATTAGCCTTTGTTTTAAGACGCCATTACTTATTTGTACCATCCTCATTTAATGTCTAATTTCATCATTGAATTGAACTGGCACATCACTTTCTTTTCAGTCTGTCCTTTCATCATGCTATCCAAAGCGCCAACAGTCTGCAACTGGGTCCCTTCCACAGTTACTGAGGATACCTTGAAGGAATTTGTCACCATAGAATTTTTGCCAGAGAAAAATGTTATGTCTTATCGTGCTCCTGACCCGGACGAAGAACTGCCTCAGCCCAAAGACGGTGAAGTTATCATTTTCACTGATCACATGAACTGGGGCTTCTCACCACCCAGCTCAAAGTTCTTCCGAGATGTTCTGCATTTTTTCAAGCTTCGCCCACAAGACATTGGACCCAACTCTATATCCAATATCTGCAATTTTCAAGTTCTTTGTGAAGTATATCTTCAAGAAGAACCAACCGTGGAACTTTTCAGAGAATACTTTTATCTGAACCGCCAGACGAATGCACCAACGGCCTTAGTTTGGAGCTTGGTGGAATCTCAATTCAACGCCGACAGGGCGCCATCTTTCCCTTAATAGTCTTACCGAGCCACCCCAAAGATTGGAATCAGACCTGGTTCTATTTCCAAGATACGTCAGCAGCAAATGAAAAACCACTGCCGGGTTATCGCGTGGAACGTCTGGATTCCAAATTTGTGCTCCCTGATAAGCTTACCGCTGTTGAACGCAAGAAGCTTATTCCATCTATTAAAAGGATTCAAGCTTTATTGGGGAATGGCTTAACTGGAGTTGACCTGATCCGTTGATGGGTCGCATGGCGGGTCATCCCTCTAAGCCGCCGATCCAAGTTAATGTATGAGTATGGCGGAGGCCCAAATGATTCTCTGCGTTATAGCTCTGTTCAATTGACTGAAGAAGACGTTGTTGCAATGTCAACCATCCTTGTGAACAGCAAATACGAGGACTGCAGTAAGGTTGGGTTAAACCCCTTCTGCAAACTTAACCCGACACCAGAGGTGAAGACCCCTGACCTCTCTCTTTTTGTGTTTTCCTCAGTAGTTTAAATACTTGCATGACCTTTTAACCTGTTTATTTTTTTACAAGCCAAATCTGACTTCTGGAATGCCAAGTATGATTATGAAGCTGCCAAGAAGGCTAGAGCCATTGCCATAGCCGCCAGAAGAACAACCCGGAAGCCCAAGAAGAATAAGATTGCATCTGACATGTTCCAGATGGATGATGATTCTGAGTCAAAGGTAGCCCTTGACTCCCTTGGCCAATTTTTCAACTATCTTATTGACACTACTCATTTCCAGGATGACACGGGGGCCAGCCAGGCCGTGGAAGAAGAGGTAACTATTTCCTCTGACTCAGCCCCTTTGCCAAGACAAAAACTTCGATTGGTAACCCGGAAAGTAAGGTTTTCGCACCCTTTGGCTTATTTGGACCCTCATTTTCTTTTGAAAAAGCAGCAACATGAGAGCCGCCGTCAGGCTCGGACTAATGATGATGATGAACCACCTTCCGACTTACAAAAAACTCCTTGAAAACGCCAGAATGAGGTTTCTTTCACCTTTGTCCTTAGTTTTCATCCATGAATCTATTTCCTTATTTTATTTAACTTTATTTTTTACCTTTGCAGGAGGTTTCTCGCTCTTCTGGCGACTCATCTCAGACTCAATTTCGGGCTTTCAAAACTGCTCCTGGGTAAAGAAAAATCATCTTTCCTCTGTACCTTTAAAACTACATCATTACACTAACTGTCTCATAAAATCTTTCGTAGTGGTCAAGCCAAATCCAAGAAGGCCAAGGTGATTAAGCCGTCAGAAGACCCGAAAGTGCCTGCACCTGAGCCGGCCATGCCAACTCCCTCTCAAACTGAAGCACCAGAAGACCCGGCTATTCATACTCAATTAGACCCTCCTGAGTTGTCAGCCGATGAGGCCACCCTTAATCTGACCATTACTGAACCATCTAGCTCAGCTAACCTGCCAACAACTTCTGATACTGATGTTTTGATTACCGGTAGCCGGTTTGTTGAACCGGGGACCCCCACTATATTAGCCCAGCATACTGCTAAGCAAGAGGCTTTAGAGAAGCAGAAAGTGCGGTTTGATATCTCCCATTACGCTCACCTCAATGTCAATGATGTACTGTGCAACTATCTCATTCATGTGCACTCCAGCCGTGACTCAGAAATCGAGATGGGTAAACAATTGCAGCTAAAATGTGAGGTATGTTCTCCGGTTTACTTATACTCTGCCAGCCTCCAAGTCTTCAGATGATGAACTTGAATGATCTGTAGACTTTATGATATAAGTTGATACTTTGTCTCTATGTTTTTCGAAAGTCCAATAGAGTAGTGTAAACTTCACCTGTAGTCCCCAAGGGCCGACTCAATTTATCATAAATGAACCGGTACTTAATTGCATAACTGTCTTTTACTAGTCCCAATAAGTATTGTGATCCGGCTCAATCTTGAAAAACTTGCTGAATATCATGCATTAGCCCCCAAGTGCCAAGCGTTGTTACTTTGTAAAACCCTTGGGACTTGAAACATATAAAAGTCATAAAAAATTGCTTTGGCAGACATTAGCTCCCAAGTGTTAAGTGGTATTGCAGTGCAAAGTACTTGAGACTTGAACCCTTATAACTTTTAGTTTAAGTCTTGACACACTTGTGAATGTTTTGTAGAATGCCTTATCTGAGTTGGGCTCTCAATTGACGGATGCCAAGACCCGGTTGGCGGAGCAGGAAATAGAGATAAAGACCACTGGATCTAAACTCCAATTGAGCCTCTCTGAATCTGAGAAATTGAAGACCAGCTTAGTTGCAAAAAAAAAGAAAATCTGGGCCGAAGAAAAGACGTTGCTGATACAACGCGCTGAGACAGCTAAGGCGGCTCTTGAGGAGGTTACCACAGAGCTCACCGGCTTAAAAAACTGTGTGTCTCAAATGGTCTCTGCCATATTTGGTAAGTCATTTGTATTAATCACTTATACTTTATTTTGACCAGGAATATAAGCTGTCTGCTGAGCCTTTGTTAAAAAACACTCACAGGTCCACGAAGTAAAAATCTGAGCCAAGACAGTGTGACAAAACTGAAAGCGGTTTATACCTTGGTGGAGCAATTGTATACTGGCGCTCAACGAGCACTTGCTACTGTCTCCCTGCCAACGAAGGACCCAACCGTTTGAGTGATGTCTTGAAGAAGTTATCAATCTTACCCTCCAGGTTTCAAGAGGTCAAACGATCCTGTGCCAGAGCCAGAGCCTTGACTGCCCTGAGCCACTCCAAAGCCTGGGTGCCGGATTTAGACCCGGTGGACGTGGATAAGGGGTACCCTACTGTGAAGGAAGACGGGACTCCATTTGAGCAAGATGACTTTATTGCCGGTGTGAGGGGAGTTCATCCTCAAGCTACCATTCTTGGAGAGGAAACCAACATCGACAAATATCAGCTGAGTTTTGATATGGAGAATAAGAAGATGGCGACTCCCTCTTATAAGGTGACATATCTTATCCCGCCGGTTCGCCAACACACTTTTGCCCCGGAAGTCAACCCAGTCGACCTGATTGACGATGAAGCGGAGTTCATTGCTCTGAATGGCTTTGACTGATCCAATCCCAGCTTCCAACCAGTAGAGGGAGGTGAACCGGTGAGGGGAGAGACATAAATATCTTTTGGGCTTTCAAAATCTTGTAATCGATTAGTTTGAAAATTGCATGTTTTGCCTATGCAATCGTGCATAAAATGTTGCATATGTCTCTTTGCCAATGATGTCAATATATATATGCAGCACATCCATGATTACATCTGCAATGTTTTAACTCTGTTCCTGTAAAAAATTAAAAATTTGTCCTGGTGGTTTAGCACCGGACGGGTCAAAACACCCGGTATATGACTTATGAAATTATTGAAAGTGCATTATATCGACTAGAGAGGGGGGGGGTGAATAGGCGATTTTTATGGAAGTCTTCAAAACATGGGAGTTTTGAAGACAAACGATAGAAATGAACCTATAACCATGCAGCGGAAGGTAGACTACCCTAGACAAGCCACAATCAAGTATTTAATGAAGTGAAAGCACAAAGACTAACAACAGCTAGGCAGTACGGATCAGGATGGAAGATAATATGAAACCAATCTGAACAAACAGTCACACAGTGAAGACAAATGGACAATGCAAATAGGCACTGACTTCACAAGGGCCAACTATAAATAAAGAGATGGGAAGGATAGAACCAGTGAGCTTGATGAAGACAAAGGTTTGGTAGACCAGTTCCAACTGCGATGACAGTTGTACGTCTGGTGAGGGCGGATAGGTATTTAAACCTGAGGACACACAGTCCCGGACACCCAGTCCTGAACACGCAGCTCAGGACACTCAGTCCTCACCATATTCCCCTTGAGCTAAGGTCACACAGACCTCGCCCAATCACTCTGGTATGTCTTCAAGGTAGACTTCCAAACCTTCATAGACTTCGTTCACCGGCGATCCACAATGACTCTTGGATGCTCAGAATGCGACACCTAACCGACTGGAGGATTCACAGTCCTCAAGTGTAATAAGTCTTTAGATCACACAGACAGGAAGACTTAAGTGATGCCTAACACTCTTTGGCTCTGGGTGTTTAGGGCTTTATCCTCGCAAGGAATTCTCTCTCAAAGGCTTCGAGGTGGGTTGCTCTCAAACGACAAAAGCCGTACTCTAACTCTGAGCAGCCAACCGTTTATGGTTGTAGGGGGTGGGCTATTTATAGCCACTGGGCAACCCGACCTGGTTTGTCCGAAATGACCCTTGGTCACTAAGGAACTGACACGTGTTCCAACGGTCAGATTTCAAACACACACGGCAACTTTACTTGGACTACAAGCAAAGCTGACTTATCCAACTCTGGACAAGATTTGCTCTCATAGTCTTCACTCGAAGACATAGGATTTTGGTTAAGCATCACTTCAGTCATTCTGACTGGTTCTCTTGGACCCCACTTAACAGTACGGTGGTTCCTATGACTCAACAAAGAAAAACACAGAACGACGAAACTGCTAAGTCTTCGCGCTCCATAGTCTTCACGCGATGTCTTCTCTTATCATAGTCTTCAATGTGAATGTCTTCACATACCACCTCTGACTTCAATGTCTTCATACATTTTTAGGGGTCATCTCTGGTAGGAAAACCGAATCAATGAGGGACTTCTACCTGTGTTATCCTGCAATTCTCACAAACACATTAGTCCCTCAACTAGGTTTGTCGTCAATACTCCAAAACCAACTAGGGGTGGCACTAGATGCACTTACAATCTCCCCCTTTTTGGTGATTGATGACAAACTAGTTGAAGTTTTCAACGGGGAATATAATATGTGAAATTGTAAAGGATAGGGTATTGTCTTCATAAGTTGCAAGGGCTCCCCCTGAAGATGTGCATATAAGTAATTTGCTTTTGGTATGCAAATGCACATGGCAGGTTGTACTTGTGGAGATCCTCTTCAACTTATGATGACAATTCATCATGCATGAAAAGTATGTGAAGATAATGACATGCATAATGAAAAATGGACGTCTGCAAAATGATCTAAGTGCGGAATTTATCGTCGCACATGCGGAATTTATCATCGCATCACAGAAAAGCAAATAAGTAGCAGACGACCATCGAGTTTGAGTGTTACAACTCAAAGAACCAAATGTATCAAAACGCGGGAGTTGTAAACACTAGGCAAAATATAAAACTACCGCCCATATGAACCCGCTTGAAGACTATCAAACTCATATGCTTCTCCCCCTTTTGTCAGTAAGGACCAAAAAGGTTTGAAGACATAGAGCACCTACTCGTCCCCGTGAGGAGTTGGTGAAGCAGCAGGGTCTTCGGTGTTGGTTGGCGGTGCAGACGAACTCGGTGCAGTGTTGATTCACGCTGAAGGTGGTGAGGTAGCATCGTCTTCATCATCGATGACACGTGCATTCACCGTTGCAGCAGAGGAGGAGAACTCAGAGTCTTCAAGAGATGGAGTTCGTCGCAACACAGTACTTCTTGGAGGTATTGAGTCAAACTTGAAGCGTTCAGAGAAGCCATCCTCTTGAAGATCATCTTCAGAACACATAAGCGTCAGCCCTTTCCATGTACGCCGACAGGTTTCATGGGCAACAAAGGCATTCTTGGTGGCAAGGTTGCGAATCCTGTTTACGTCCACCAAGAGGCTTTGCATTTGGCGCTTCAGCCAGTCATGATGCTTATCCTGTTTCTGATGAAGGGCAACCAGAAGCTCTCGGTCATTGAGAACACGGGATCGCTTCTTGGGCCGTTGTGCAATGGTGCTTTCAGTGGCTTCAGTGAGGGCACGATGAGGTGCACGGGTAGTACCAGCCAGAGGATAAACACGAGTGACTGCTGGATCTCCTTCAATGTGTTGAGAGAAACTTTGCTTATCAGCATTCTGAAGACTAAGGGGCTCCTTGGCAGGCTCTGGATAGATGGCTTCAACTGACATATCGACGTCAGGCAGAAAGATCCGATGATTGCGAGCAGAGGGCTGATAGGTGACAGCTGAGTGTAGTTTGATCAGCCGCATAATCCATGGAGCGTAAAACTTCAAGCCAAAGAGATCAGATCCTGATGCAGCAAGTTGGCGGATGAAGAAGTCTTGTGCATTGAAGCATTTGCCGTGAAGAATATGGAAGACCAAAGTCTTCATTGCACCTTCCAGCTTTGCATGTGGAGAATGTCCTTTGATGGGCCAGAGAGTTCGCCTTATAATGTGATAGATAGTGCGTGGCAGATACTCAAGGTCTTCAACAAAGAACTCCTTAGGATATGCAGCATCTGGAGGCAAAGGCTTCATCATGCTAAGCATCTGACTCATGTTTGGTTCAGGCTTGTGAAAAATGCTCTCCATAGCTGCACTGTGAAGCTGACAACCAGGTTCATAAAGATCTCCTGGAGTGGGCAGACCAGTGAGCTCAATGATATCAAAGGCTTTGGCTTCGTGATGAACATTGCCTGTCATCCACTCAAGGACCCAAGTCTTCGGATCTCTGTTGTAGCCACGAATATGAAGAGTGGC
This sequence comes from Triticum aestivum, assembly GCF_018294505.1. NCBI lineage: Eukaryota > Viridiplantae > Streptophyta > Magnoliopsida > Poales > Poaceae > Triticum > Triticum aestivum. Next base: position 596,848,132 of record NC_057812.1, read on the forward strand.
ATAGAATTGGAGCAGCAATTCTTCGTTCCAGTGCTCCTTGTCAGTGACGAACGGCAACAATCCAGACTCTCTGAAGCAATCCAGAGCTTCTTCCAAACAAGGCAGACCAGTTATGGCTTCAGTGTCAAGACGCATATGTGGGAAAATGCGACCTTGATTGTACAGAATGCATGAGTAATAACTGCGCTGCTGATAGCTCCAGAACCGACCAGAAGATATTCTTGCCTTGGTGTAGGGGTTCTTGGCGCTATCAAAGAAGGTGTTGTGTGCCTTGAAGCCATTGATATTAAAAGATCCGGGTGCAGATGCAGTACCTGGAAACCTGGGCAACCTTGGCATTGGCTTCTGAACCTGAGGCCTGTGCTCAACGTGATAGTCAAACTAAGGACCAGAAGCAGGCGGAGGAGTCAGAAAAGGCCATTTGACAGTGATAAGTTGTCCATAGTTGAATGCTTGCTCGATAGTGTGTGGCCTTGGTGGCGGAACAGGAGCAGTGGCATCAACAGAGGCATCAGGCTGCACATCTGTTGCAGGTGCATCATTGGCTTCATTGGCCTCTGGCACAGTGTTAGGTGCAGGCTCCACAGTGTCTTCAGCCATGACCACGTCATTGGCTTTAGTGGTGTTAGTGGTGGCAGCCTCAGTATTCTCAACCTCCACTTCAGAAGCTGGAGGGTCGGTCACGTTCTCCTCGAGAACAACATCTTGGTGAGACGGGGGTGTAGCAACTCTTGGGGCTTATTCTGCATCGGCTGATGCAGCCAGAACATCTTCAGCCATTTTGGCTTCAGATTCAGACACGTGCATTGTGGGAGTGACTTGGGGCCTTGGTCCTTTACGAAGCCTGCGTAATACGGGCGATGCTTGTGGAGATGGAGTGTGCTGGGCCTCATAGTCATCATTATCTTGCACTGTTGGGGTAGCTTGTGGTTGGGGAGAGCTTGGAGTGTCTTGTCTCTGTGGGTGATCAGCCCACAATGCATCCTGAGCAGTTGGCGTCAGAGGACGACCAATGCTGATGAGTTTGCTGTGCGTGAGCACATGCGATGATACCAGTTGGTGCTCGATCTGAGGAAGGACTTCATCATCTTCAACATTGTCATGGTGACCAATGTCTTCAGGAGCGGTGGGGTCAACTGCTGGAATGTCTTCAGCTTTAGGAGCCTCTGTGGAAGCAGGCTCATGAACTACTATCCGTCGTTCTTGATGCAAGGAATCAGGGCGAGCAACAGAGATGGGTTCTACAACAAGGGGCTCTGTGGGAGCAGCCCGATCTTTCTTGGTTCTGCGCTTCTTCTTGGAGGGAGCGACATCAGAAGCATCAGGATTTTTCCTCTTTCTGGCTTCAGCCTCGGCAGTCCTCGTCTTCTTCAGTTCTGAAGCGGTTGACCGGACCTTTGGCTTCGAGCCAGTCATGCTGCTTGGAAAGACTATGCGTGGCTCTTCCCGCCTTGAAGGTGCAGATTGGTCTGTTGATGGCTTCTTCTTCTTTGCAGCCATTCTTGGGTCGATGCCAGGACGACCAAGAGCCTTGCGCTTCTCAGCCTCATTGTAGGCTTGCACACACTTGTCAGCCAGGCTCTTCATGCGCTCACGAGAACCTTTAGCTTCTTCACGCTTCTTGAGAAAGGCTTCCTTGAGCTCGTGCAGCATAATCTTGAAGTTTTTCACATCTTGCACGCTGAGCTTGGCCATGTGCTTCTTGAACTGAGCTTTCTCATAGTCGATCTTTTGCTTCAGTTCAACGATGCGCTGAGCTAGAGCTAGCTCAGAAGCAATGGCGCCAGTGAAGGCGACACTGAGGCCAATTGGAAGTTGCAGATCTTCAAAGCTGAGGTTGGGCGTGTCAAACCACTCATCAATGAAGTTATGGATGATTGCCACATCAAAGAGAGGCAAATCATTGAAGATCTCTGCTTCTTCCTTGCTCTTGATCAGTTGCTCAAGAGCGTCATCTGCAAGATCTTCATCGCTGGACAGATCAATGGCGTCATTGCGCAGAATAGCAGCAGCAGTCAGTGCCTGATCAGTATTCTTTCTCATCTCAGTCTTCTTGGAGATACGTGATAGATCTTCAGACTGCACACTGTCTTCAGGAGGTGCAGTAGCCAGTGGCTTCGCCCGTAAGATTTTTGGTGCTGAGGCAGACTTTGAAGCTTTAGGCTTCTTCAGCTTCGTTGGCTTCGGTGGTGCAGGTGCTTCGTCAGATTCAGCATCATCTGCAGGTTGATCCACGACTGCCCCTTGAACCATAATATGAGTGATGAGACCTTCTAGGTTGTAGAAGGGCCCAACCAGATTGGGTTCAGCTTCTCGTGTGCCATCAGCACGTGGCGCAGAGGGGCCTGGGTTGAAGTCTAATCCCAATGACTTCTTGTTTTCCTTGGCAGAGTTCTGTGCAAACTGATAGTTGCGCTTGAAGAGATTGTCTTCGCGACACCATAACAGAGAGGATGGGTCGGCATTAGCAGGCTGAGGTCCACGAAGCATGCAGGGGTAAAAGCCTTGAGCAATAGCTTCGGACTGTGATTTGGGCTGAAGACCTTTGTATATGATATCTCCCCATGGGCCCTTGATGGCACTCTTCTCAGCATATTCGTCGGTGACGAATCTGTACTTGAACCATTCCTCTGCCCAATGTCTTCGAATCCATTGGATTCGGTTCTTGCGTTCTCCATAGGTTTCTTCTGGATCTGACTTGTATAGCTCATAGAGATCTGGTGGCAGGTCCTTAGCAGTGTTTCCACGGTGCTGTCTGCCTCCCTTCCTTGTAGATTTCTCTGTAGCCATGAACTTCAAACTGAATGGCTTCAACACGTTCAAAGGTTTCAAAGGCTTCCGCCTGCGGGTCAAACAGGAACTGGCTTCGGGAGAATTTATATGATGCTGTAAGAATTCTGCAAATGAATGCAGACTATGAGAACCAAGGGATTCTCCCACGGACATGTACCTGTGACAGCATTAAGGTGCGAGGGAAGGGGAAGAGGTCATATGCATTCTCAGAAGATTTTGAAGATAAATCAGTTTAGAAGACATTGACCTCATAGTGCGAAGACATTCACTCATAGATAGAGAGTTGGTTCCAGATTTGTACGAATCCACGAATAAGTACAAGTGAGGAATCTAACTACTTTGTGAAGCATAAGTGAACATACTAGGCATATTATGAGATGCAGTATGAAATAGATCCAACTTGTGTGAACAGAAACTGCTTGTGGTAGAAAGTGATGAATCTATAGGATCAAAGGGGCCGTAAAAAGGAAGTTTTATTTACCACACGAAGAACTGCTAGACGGAGTGGGAGAGGAGGCCGAGCAGTTCGATCGTCCGTGCCCTAACTTGGCGACGGAGGACACCTACGGCGACGGCGGAGAAGACGATGTCCGCGGCCGGCGTGAAGACGGCGTCGGTGAGGTCGCGGCAGCTAAGCGCTTCGTCGCCGGCGTCGTCGAGGGCTAGCGGTGGCGCTAGGGTTTGTGCGAGAGTGGAAGAAAGGATAATGACTATGGTGAGGCGTGTATTTATAGGGACAGGGACGGCACAGTGTTATTACACAGGTGCCCCTGGCGATTCACATCTGAAGGGCACGTGGCTATCATGCAACATATCGGAGGTTCTTCCACGATCCCATGCACGCTTGGATTGTCGGGTGGTCGTTCCCACTTCTCCAGGTTTCAGGTGAAAGGATTTAGCATTGAAAACAGACTTAATGTTTGTCTCTGTATCTTCTGCTGACAAGGACGCAGAGAAGATATTCGACAGTTTCAATAGAATGCATATGATTTGGAGAGATAGAGTTTGAGATAGAAAGCATAGAGAGGTTAGGGTCCGATCACATTCACTTAGTTCAAAAGATTCAACAAGAAGACATAGCTATAAGTGAATGCTGTAGAGGACAGAACACTAGTATATATATATATATATGAGAAAGACAATCAAATCAACATAGTGAAGATAATCATGAAGACAAGTTGAGATTGAAGCCAAACCAAATGTGAAGACATACCAAACGTAACGCCATGAGTGAAACACTTCAAACAGAAAAATTTGGTGGTGGCGTTACCCACCGTATAGGAAGTATTAGACCCAGACACGGCGCACAATTATCGTGGCGCTCCGAAGTCAAATTCCACATTAATGTATTCACACTTAGAATGTAAGTCTTCATTGATTGAAGATATACTTTACTTCGTGTGTTGCACATCTAAGTCATCAATATGCATAAGTGTTAGGATGTGTGCCTGATCACAGGACATTTGAGGATTCCAAGATATTTAGCTCACACCGTAACTTGCAAAACCTCTTCTCATCCAAGGGCTTGGTGAAGATATCTGCCAATTGCTCTTCAGTGTTGACGTGTATGATATCAATATCTTCCTTCACAACATGATCTCTGAGAAAGTGATGACGAATTTCAATGTGCTTTGTCTTCGAGTGCTGAACTGGGTTGTTGGCAATCTTGATGGCGCTTTCGTTGTCGCAGTAGAGTGGCACTTGCTTCAGATGAATGCCATAGTCTTTGAGTGTTTGCTTCATCCATAGAAGCTGAGCGCAGCAAGATCCAGCAGCAATGTATTCAGATTCAGCAGTGGAGAGAGATACACAGTTCTGCTTCTTTGAAGACCAACATACAAGTGATCGTCCCAGAAAATGACATGTGCCTGATGTAGACTTGCGATCCACCTTGTCACCAGCATAATCAGCATCCGAGAATCCAACCAGATCAAACTCTGAGCCCTTTGGATACCATAATCCTAATGTTGGGGTGTAAGCCAAATATCGAAGAATTCGCTTCACAGCTAAGTGATGCGATTCCTTTGGTGCCGCTTGGAATCGAGCACACATGCAAACACTAAGCATAATATCTGGCCTAGATGCACATAGATAAAGTAAAGAACCAATCATGGAGCGGTATACCTTTTGATCGAACTCTTTACCATTGTCGTCGGGACCCAGATGATGTTTGGCTGGCATTGGCGTCGTGAAGCCTTTGCAGTCTTGCATCCCAAATTTCTTCAGGCAATCTTTGAGGTACTTCTCTTGAGATATGAAGATGTCGTTGCGTTGCTGACGTATTTGAAGACCAAGGAAGAACTTCAGCTCACCCATCATGGACATCTGATATTGCTCTTGCATCATATATCCAAACTCTTCACTGTATTTCTGATTGGTGCAGCCGAAGATAATGTCATCCACATATATTTGGCACACAAACAGTTCACCATCATATGTCTTCGTGAAGAGAGTGGGGTCGAGGGAACCAGGTTTGAAGCCTTTGCTCTTCAGGAAGTCTTTGAGTGTGTCATACCAAGCCCGAGGGGCTTGTTTGAGGCCATACAGTGCCTTGTTGAGCTTGTACACCATGTCAGGATGTTTTGGATCTTCAAAGCCAGGCGGTTGTGCAACATACACTTCTTCTTCAATCTTGCCATTGAGAAAAGCGCTCTTCACATCCATTTGATACAGAAGAATGTTATGATGATTTGCATAGGCCAGCAGTATGCGTATGGCTTCAAGTCTAGCCACAGGAGCAAATGTTTCATCGAAGTCAATCCCTTCAACTTGAGTGTACCCTTGAGCAACGAGACGAGCTTTGTTTCTGACAACTTGACCATGCTCATCTTGCTTGTTGCGATATATCCATTTGGTGCCTATTATATTGTGCTTGCGAGGATCAGGACGCTTAACCAGTTCCCATACATTATTCAGCTCAAACTGTTGAAGCTCTTCTTGCATAGCTTGAATCCATTCAGGTTCCATGAAGGCTTCTTCAACTTTCTTGGGTTCAGATATTGAGACGAATGCGAAGTGCCCACAGAAATTTGCTAGCTGTGTTGCCCTTGAACGAGTGAGTGGACCTGGTGCATTGATGCTATCAATTATTCTCTCAATCTGTACTTCATTTGCAACACGAGGATGTACAGGACGAAGATTTTGCTCTTGCTGATCATTGTCATCGTTAGAAGGATTGTCTTCAGGCTGAGCATTGTCTTCAGTTTGATCAGGTGCGGAGATGATAAGTTCCTCTTCAGGCTGAGATTCAGATGGTATGATTTCTCCAGTTCCCATAAGTTTGATTGATTCACTGGATGGAACTTCATCTAGCACGTTTGGCAGGTGCTCTCTTTGTGAGCCGTTAGTCTCATCGAACCGCACATCCACTGTTTCAACCACTTTATAGTGAAAAAGGTTGAAGACTCTGTAGGAGTGCGAATCCTTTCCATATCCAAGCATAAAACCTTCATGTGCTTTTGGTGCAAATTTTGAAGTGTGATGTGGATCCTTGATCCAGCACCTGGCACCAAATACTCTGAAGTAACTGACATTTGGCTTCTTGCCAGTAAGGAGCTCATAGGATGTCTTGTTGAGAAGCTTGTGAAGATAAACACGGTTGATGATATGGCATGCAGTATCAATGGCTTCAGGCCAGAACTTTCTTGGAGTCTTGTATTCATCAAGCATCGTCCGGGCCATCTCATAAGTGTTCTGTTCTTGCGTTCCACGATGCCATTCTGCTGCAGTGTGTACGGAGCTGACAATTCATGTGTAATGCCCAAAGTATCAAGATACGTGTCTAGACCAGTGTTCTTGAATTCAGTGCCATTGTCACTTCTGATGTGCTTGATCTTGACGCCATAGTTGTTCATGGCTCGATTGGCGAAGCGTTTGAAGACATCCTGCACTTCAGTCTTGTAGAGGATTATATGCACCCAAGTATATCTTGAATAATCATCAACAATGACAAATCCATAGAGACAAGCAGTAGTAGTAAGAGTTGAGTAATGAGTGGGACCAAAAAGGTCCATGTGGAGCAGTTCAAAGGGTTGAGTCGTTGTCATGATTGTCTTCGAGGGATGCTTGGCCCTCGTCATCTTTCCTGCTTCACAGGCACCGCATAAGTGATCCTTCTTGAAATTGATGCCCTCGATGCCTATGACATGCTTCTTCCTTGCAAGGGTGTGGAGGTTCCTCATGCCAGCATGCCCTAGCCTCCGATGCCAGAGCCAACATTCAGAAGCTTCTGCTAGAAGACATACGGCAAGTTGTGGTCCTGCTGAGAAATCTACCATGTACAAATCATCTTTCTGATACCCTTCGAACACTAGAGACTTGTAAGATTCCATTAGAACAAGGAAACGATATTTTCCAAACATCACAATCATGTTTAAATTGCAAAGCATTGAGACAGACATTAAGTTGAAACCAAGGGATTCAACAAGCATGAATTTATCCATGTGTTGATCCATTGAGATTGCAAGTCTACCTAGACCCAATACATTGCTTTTACCAGTGTCAGCAAATGTGATGTGACTTTTGTCAGATGGACGTAAGGTTGAGTCCATGAGAAGGCTTCGCTTGCCAGTCATGTGATTAGTACACCCACTATGAATAATCCATTCTGAAGCAGCTGGTGTCGTACCCTACAGTGCAGTTAGGGGGATAGGCTTCACGAAGAGAATTGTGAAGCATAAACATTTGACGAGCAAGTGGATTATGAAAGCTTAGATCGAGGTTAGGACTGATAGGGCAAGTAGCAAGCGACTCAGGAACAAATACATAATAAGACCATTTGGGCATTTGATCTTGCGCCCTACAAGATGTTTAAGGTCCCCAGCAATAGCTTCAGACGATTTTGGTTTTCAGCTGGAGACCTTTCCCTGCAAAAGAGAGTTAAGCTTTCTTAGCCACCCACATCTTCAAGGGTGGCTTCGAAGCAATGAGTCTAAGTGCAGCATCTGAGAACTTTGGCTTTGGAGCCCTAGCAAAAAGTCTTGCAGGTGGACAATAGTACTCATAAGGATAAGCAGAGTAGTTCTTGGTCTTATGAACATGGCGGTTTGATGAAACGCGCTCATATTCATAGGCCTGAGTAAGGTTTCCCTGCAAAACATTTGCGTTAGTGCGACTCAGGTGAGTCCTCTGTCTGTATGAAGCCTTTGGACCATATGAAGCCTGTGGTCTGGGGTTTGTCTTCTTCACTTGTGGTGTCATGACGACATTCACAGGAAGATTCTCCAAACATCTTTTCGGCACCCAGACTTTCTTCATAGGCGGCCCATTCCTGCAGTTAGTACCAATATACCTGGCAAACACTTCACCATTCTGATTCTTAAACAGTTTATAGTTTGCATCAAAGGATTCATCAATAACAATGGGATTATAGCACGCGTGAAGCCAGATAGGGTGGATGGATCCACTGAAGGTTCCTTTGCAGCAACCCATGTGGTTTTGGGGTACTGCTCAGGTTTCCAGTAAGAGCCATCAGCATTCATTTTCCTTTCGAACCCAACACCCTCTTTCCTAGGGTTTCGGTTCAGGATCTGTCTTTTGAGAACATCACATAGTGTCTGATCCCTTTGAGACTTTTGAACATCCCTGTTCCAAGCAATGTCTTCAACCTAGCATTCTCATCAGCAATAGCAATGGCATCCTCAGCAGAGGGGTTAGTTACCACATCAACAGTTGAAGATATTGCAACAGTAGTAGCAGTAGAACATTCAGCAACAGAAGTAGCGTTATCACGCTCAAGGCATTTAAGACATGGTGGTTCAAATCCTTCCTGAGCGGGACTGATCTGTTCAGTGCGAAGTGACTCGTTTTCCTTTTGAATATCTTCATGAGCCGCTCTCAATTTCTCGAGTTCTTGCTTCCTTTGAAGATAATCATAGGAAAGCTTTTCATGAGTTGTTGAGAGCGTTTCATGACGACTTTCAAGTTCCTCATACTTAACATGAAGATTTTTTATGTCTTCAATTAAGGACTGAGATCGAGTCATTTCAGCGTCCAATAGGTCATCGCTTTTGTCTAACAGTTTTTGAATATGTTCCATAGCTTTCTGTTGTTTAGTGGCAAGGGAAGCAAGTTTTGCATAGCTGGGTCCAAATTAATCACCAGATTCATCATCACTGGATTCAGATAGATAGCATTCAATTACCTTAGCATCTTTTGCCATAAGGCATGATGCAGAAGATGATGATTCTGGTTCGAATGTCATCGCTTTGAGAGATTCCTTAAAGTCCTCAAACCAAGGATCATGACGAGTTCAATGTTGGAAATATGCCCTAGAGGCAATAATAAATTAGTTATTATTATTATATTTCCTTGTTCATGATAATCGTTTATTATCCATGCTATAATTGTATTGATAGGAAACTCAGATACATGTGTGGATACATAGACAACACCATGTCCCTAGTAAGCCTCTAGTTGACTAGCTCGTTGATCAATAGATGGTTACGGTTTCCTGGCCATGGACACTGGATGTCGTTGATAACGGGATCACATCATTAGGAGAATGATGTGATGGACAAGACCTAATCCTAAGCCTAGCACAAGATCTTGTAGTTCGTATGCTAAAGCTTTTCTAATGTCAAGTATCGTTTCCTTAGACCATGAGATTGTGCAACTCCCGGATACCATAGGAGTGCTTTGGGTGTGCCAAACGTCACAACGTAACTGGGTGGCTATAAAGGTACACTACGGGTATCTCCGAAAGTGTCTGTTGGGTTGGCACGAATCAAGACTGGGATTTGTCACTCCATGTAAACGGAGAGGTATCTCTGGGCCCACTCGGTAGGACATCATCATAATGTGCACAATGTGATCAAGGAGTTGATCATGGGATGATGTGTTATGGAACGAGTAAAGAGACTTGCTGGTAACGAGATTGAACAAGGTATCGGGATACCGACGATCGAATCTTGGGCAAGTATCGTACCGATAGACAAAGGGAATTGTATACGGGATTGATTAAGTCCTTGACATCGTGGTTCATCCGATGAGATCATCGTGGAACATGTGGGAACCAACATGGGTATCCAGATCCCGCTGTTGGTTATTTACCGGAGAGTCGTCTCGGTCATGTCTGCATGTCTCCCGAACCCGTAGGGTCTACACACTTAAGGTTCGGTGACGCTAGGGTTATAGAGATATTAGTATGCGGTAACCCGAAAGTTGTTCAGAGTCCCGGATAAGATCCTGGACGTCACGAGGAGTTCCGGAATGGTCCGGAGGTAAAGAATTATATATAGGAAGTGCTATTTCGGCCATCGGGACAAGTTTCGGGGTCACCGGTATTGTACCGGGACCACCGGAAGGGTCTCAGGGGTCCACCGGGTGGGGCCACCTGCCCCGGGGGACCACATGGGCTGTAGGGGGTGCGCCTTGGCCTATATGGGCCAAGGGCACCAGCCCCTAGAGGCCCATGCGCCAAGAGATGAGGGAGAGGAAGAGTCCTAAAGGGGGAAGGCACCTCCGAGGTGCCTTGGGGAGGAGGGACTCCTCCCTTGGCCGCACCCTTCCGTGGAGGAAGGGCCAAGGTTGCGCCCCCCCCCCCTCTCCCTTGGCCCTATATATAGTGGGGGAAAGGAGGGCAGCAACACCTCAAGCCCTGGCGCCTCCCTCTCCCTCCCATGACACATCTCCCTCCTCCCGCAGCGCTTGGCGAAGCCCTGTTGGAATCCCGCTACTTCCACCACCATGTCGTAGTGCTGCTGGATCTCCATCAACCTCTCCTCCCCCCTTGCTGGATCAAGAAGGAGGAGACGTCGCTGCTCATACGTGTGTTGAACACGGAGGTGCCGTCCGTTCAGCGCTAGGATCATCGGTGATTTGGATCACGACGAGTACGACTCCATCAACCCCGTTCTCTTGAACGCTTCCGCGCGCGATCTACAAGGGTATGTAGATCCACTCCTCCCTCGTTGCTAGATGACTCCATAGATTGATCTTGGTGACACGTAGGAAAATTTTGAATTATTGCTACGTTCCCCAACAGTGGCATCAGAGCTAGGTCTATGCGTAGTTTCTATGCACGAGTAGAACACAAAGTAGTTGTGGGCGTTGATTTTGTTCAATATGCTTACCATTACTAGTCCAATCTTGATTCGGCGGCATTGTGGGATGAAGCGGCCCGGACCGACCTTACACGTACTCTTACGTGAGACTGGTTCCACCGACTGACATGCACTAGTTGCATAAGGTGGCTAGCGGGTGTCTGTCTCTCCCACTTTAGTCGGATCGGATTCGATGAAAAGGGTCCTTATGAAGGGTAAATAGCAATTGGCATATCACGTTGTGGTTTTGCGTAGGTAAGAAACGTTCTTGCTAGAAACCCATAGCAGCCACGTAAAACATGCAAACAACAATTAGAGGACGTCTAACTTGTTTTTGCAGGGTATGCTATGTGATGTGATATGGCCAAAAGGATGTGATGAATGATATATGTGATGTATGAGATTGATCATGTTCTTGTAATAGGAATCACGACTTGCATGTCGATGAGTATGACAACCGGCAGGAGCCATAGGAGTTGTCTTAATTTATTTATGACCTGCGTGTCAACATAAACGTCATGTAATTACTTTACTTTATTGCTAACCGTTAGCTGTAGTAGTAGAAGTAATAGTTGACGAGACAACTTCATGAAGACACGATGATGGAGATCATGGTGTCATGCTGGTGACGATGATGATCATGGAGCCCCGAAGATGGAGATCAAAAGGAGCAAATGATGATTGGCCATATCATGTCACTATTTGATTGCATGTGATGTTTATCATGTTTTGCATCTTGTTTACTTAGAACGACGGTAGTAAATAAGATGATCCCTCATAAAATTTCAAGAAAGTGTTCCCCCTAACTGTGCACCGTTGCGACAGTTCGTTGTTTCGAAGCACCACGTGATGATCGGGTGTGTAGATTCTACGTTCACATACAACGGGTGTAAGACAGATTTACACACGCGAAACACTTAGGTTGACTTGACGAGCCTAGCATGTACAGACATGGCCTCGGAACACAAGAGACCGAAAGGTCGAACATGAGTCGTATAGAAGATACGATCAACATGAAGATGTTCACCGATGTTGACTAGTCCGTCTCACGTGATGATCGGACACGGCCTAGTTGACTCGGATCATGTAATCACTTAGATGACTAGAGGGATGTCTATCTGAGTGGGAGTTCATAAGATGAACTTAATTATCCTGAACGTAGTCAAAAGATCTTCGCAAATTATGTCGTAGCTCGCGCTTTAGTTCTACTGTTTAGATATGTTCCTAGAGAAAATTTAGTTGAAAGTTGATAGTAGCAATTATGCGGACTAGGTCCGTAAACTGAGGATTGTCCTCATTGCTTCATAGAAGGCTTATGTCCTTAATGCACCGCTCAGTGTGCTGAACCTCGAACGTCGTCTATGGATGTTGCGAACATCTGACATACACATTTTGATAACTACGTGATAGTTCAGTTAAACGGTTTAGAGTTGAGGCACCGAAGACGTTTTGAAACGTCGCGAAACATATGAGATGTTTCGAGGGCTGAAATTGGGATTTCAGGCTCGTGCCCACGTCAAGAGGTATAAGACCTCCGACGATTTTCTTAGCCTACAAACTAAGGGAGAAAAGCTCAATTGTTGAACTTGTGCTCAGATTGTCTGAGTACAACAATCGCTTGAATCGAGTGGGAGTTGATCTTCCAGATGAAATAGTGTTGGTTCTCCGAAGTCATTACCACCAAGCTGCTAGAGCTTCGTGATGAACTATAATGTATCGGGACATATATGATGATCCTTGAGATATTCGCGATGTTTGACACCACAAAAGTAGAAATCAAGAAGGAGCATCAATTGTTGATGGTTGGTGAAATCACTAGTTTCAAGAAGGGCAAGGGCAAGAAGGGATACTTCATGAAACGGCAAATCAGCTGCTGCTCTAGTGAAGAAACCCAAGGTTGAAACCCAAAACTGAGATTAAGTGCTTCTGTAATAAGGGGAACAGCCACTGGAGCAGAATTACCCTAGATACTTGGTAGATGAGAAGGCTGGCAAGGTCGATAGAAGTATATTGGATATATATTGTGTTGATGTGTACTTTACTAGTACTCCTAGTAGCACCAGGGTATTAGATACCGGTTCGGTTGCTAAGTGTTAGTAACTCGAAATGAAAGCTACGGAATAAACGAAGACTAGCTAAAGGTGAGCTGACGATATGTGTTGGAAGTGTTTCCAAGGTTGATATGATCAAGCATCGCACGCTCCCTCTACCATCGAGATTGGTATTAAAACCTAAATAATTGTTATTTGGTGTTTGCGTTGAGCATAGACATGATTGGATTATGTCTATCGTGATACGGTTATTCATTTAAGGAGAATAATGGTTACTCTGTTTATTTGAATAATACCTTCAATGGTCTTACGCCTAAAATGAATGGCTTATTGAATCTCGATCGTAGTGATACACATGTTCATGCCAAAAGATATAGGATAGTAATGATAGTACCACCTACTTGTGGCACTGCCACTTAAGTCATATCGGTATAAAACGCATGAAGAAGCTCCATGTTGATGGATCTTTGGACTCACTCATTTTTGAAAGGATTGAGACATGCGAACCATGTTTTCTGGTAGATATGCATGAAGAAACTCTATACAGATGGATCATTTGGACTCACTTGATTTTGAATCACTTGAGACATGCAAATCATACCACATGGGCAAGATGACTGAAAGCCTTGTTTTTCAGTAAAATGGAACTAGAAAGCAACTTGTTGGAAGTAATACATTTTGATGTGTGCAGTCCAATGAGTGCTGAGGCGTGTAGTGGACATCGTTATGTTCTTACTTCACAGATGATTTGAGTAGATGTTGAGTATATTTACTTGATGAATCACGAGTCTGAATTATTGAAAGGTTCAAGTAATTTCAGGGTGAAGTTGAAAGATCGTCGTGACAAGAGGATAAAGATCTATGATATGATCATAGAGATGAATATCTGAATTACGAGTTTGGCACAGAATTAAGACATTGTGGAAATTGTTTCACAACTAATACAGCCTGGAACACCATAGTGTGATGGTGTCCGAACATCATAACTGCACCCTATTGGATATGATGCATACCATGATGTCTCTTATCGAATTACCATGATAGTTTATGGGTTAGGCATTAGAGACAACCACATTCACTTTAAATAGGGCACCACGTAATTCCGATGAGATGACACCGTATGAACTATGGTTTAGAGAAACCTAAGCTGTCATTTCTTAAAAGTTTGGGGCTGCGACGCTTATGAAAAAGTTTCAGGCTGATAAGCTCGAACCCAAAGCGGATAAATGCATCTTCATAGGACACCCAAAACAGTTGGGTATACCTCCTGTCTCAGATCCGAAAGCAATAAGGGATTGTTTCTAGAATCGGGTCCTTTCTCGAGGAAAAGTTTCTCTCGAAAGAATTGAGTGGGAGGATGGTGGAGACTTGATGAGGTTATTGAACCGTCTCTTCAACTAGTGTGTGGCAGGGCACAGGGAGTTGTTCCTGTGGCACCTACACCAATTGAAGTGGAAGCTTATGATAGTGATCATGAAACTTCAGATCAAGTCACTACCAAACCTCGTGGGATGACAAGGATGCGTACTACTTCAGAGTGGTACGTAATCCTGTCTTGGAAGTCATGTTGCTAGACAACAATGAACCTACGAGCTATGGAGAAGCAATGGTGGGCCTGGATTCCGATAAATGGCTCGAGGCCATAAAATCCGAGAGAGGATCCATGTATGAAAACAAAGTGTAGACTTTGGAGAACTACTTGATGGTCGTAAGGCTGTTAGGTACATATGGATTTTAAAAGGAAGACGGACAATGATGGTAAGTATCACCATTAAGAAAGCTCGACTTGTCGTTAAGATGTTTCCGACAAGTTCAAGGAGTTGACTACGATGAGACTTTCTCACTCGTAGCGATGCTAAGAGTCTGTTGGAATTATATTAGCGATTACTGCATTATTTATGAAATCTTGCAGATAGGATGTCAAAACATTGTTTCCTCGACGATTTTCTTGAGGAAAGGTTGTATGTGATACAACCGGAAGGTTTTGTCAATCCTGAAAGATGCTAATAAGTATGCAAAGCTCCAGCAATCCTTCTAAGGACTGGAGTAAGCATCTCGGAGTTGGAATGTATGCTTTGATGAGATGATCAAAGATTTTGGGTGTATACAAAGTTTATGAGAAACTTGTATTTCCAAAGAAGTGAGTGGGAGCACTATAGAATTTCTGATGAGTATGTGTTGTTAACATGTTGTTGATCAGAAATGACGTAGGATTTCTGGAAAGCATATAGGGTTATTTGAAAAGTGTTTTTCAATGGAAAGCCTAGATTAAGCTACTTGAATGTTGAGCATCAAGATCTATAAGGATAGATCAAAACGCTTAATGGTACTTTCAAATGAGCACATACCTTGACATGATCTTGAAGGTGTTCAAGATGGATCAGTCAAAGAAGGAGTTCTTGTCTGAGTTGTAAGGTATGAAGTTAAGACTTAAAGCTCGACCATGGCAGAAGAAAGAGGAAGGACGAAGGTCGTCCCCTATGCCTTTGTCATAGGCTCTATACGGTATGCCATGCTATGTACCGCACCTGAAATGTGCCTTGCCATGAGTCAGTCAAGGGGTACAAGAGTGATCCAAGAATGGATCACAAGACAGCGGTCAAAGTTATCCTTAGTAACTAGTGGACTAAGGAATTTTCTCCATTATGGAGGTGGTAAAAGAGTTCGTCGTAAAGGGTTACGTCGATGCCAGCTTAACACCTATCCGGATAGCTCTGAGTAGAGACACCGGATACGTATAATGGAGCAACAATTTAGAATAGCTCCAAGTGGAACAGATATTTGGAATAGCTCCAAATAGAACGTGGTAGCTGCATCTGGGAGATGACATAGAGATTTGTAAAGCACACACGGATCTGAAAGATTCAGACCCGTTGACTATAAAACCTATCACACAAGCATAACATGATCAAACCCAGAACTCTCTGGGTGTTAGTCACATGGGGATGTGACCTTGAGTGTTAATGACATATCGATGTGAACTGGATTATTGACTCTAGTGCAAGTGGGAGACTGTTGGAAATATGCCCTAGAGGCAATAATAATTAGTTATTATTTTTATATTTCCTTGTTCATGATAATCGTTTATTATCCATGCTATAATTGTATTGATAGGAAACTCAGATACATGTGTGGATACATAGACAACACCATGTCCCTAGTAAGCCTCTAGTTGACTAGCTCGTTGATCAATAGATGGTTACGGTTTCCTGGCCATGGACATTGGATGTCGTTGATAACGGGATCACATCATTAGGAGAATGATGTGATGGACAAGACCCAATCCTAAGCCTAGCACAAGATCATGTAGTTCGTATGCTAAAGCTTTTCTAATGTCAAGTATCGTTTCCTTAGACCATGAGATTGTGCAACTCCCGGATACCGTAGGAGTGCTTTGGGTGTGCCAAACGTCACAACGTAACTGGGTGGCTATAAAGGTACACTACAGGTATCTCCGAAAGTGTCTGTTGGGTTGGCACGAATCGAGACTGGGATTTGTCACTCCGTGTAAACGGAGAGGTATCTCTGGGCCCACTCGGTAGGACATCATCATAATGTGCACAATGTGATCAAGGAGTTGATCACGGGATGATGTGTTACGGAACGAGTAAAGAGACTTGCCGGTAACGAGATTGAACAAGGTATCGAAATACCGACGATCGAATCTCGGGCAAGTATCGTACCGATAGACAAAGGGAATTGTATACGGGATTGATTAAGTCCTTGACATCATGGTTCATCCAATGAGATCATCGTGGAACATGTGGGAGCCAACATGGGTATCCAGATCCCGCTGTTGGTTATTGACCGGAGAGTCATCTCGGTCATGTCTGCATGTCTCCTGAACCCGTAGGGTCTACACACTTAAGGTTCGGTGATGCTAGGGTTATAGAGATATTAGTATGCGGTAACCCGAAAGTTGTTCGGAGTCCCGGATGATATCCTGGACGTCACGAGGAGTTCCGGAATGGTCCGGAGGTAAAGAATTATATATAGGAAGTGCTATTTCGGCCATCGGGACAAGTTTCGGGTCACCGGTATTGTACCGGGACCACCGGAAGGGTCCGGGGGTCCACCGGGTGGGGCCACCTGCCCCGGGGGACCACATGGGCTGTAGGGGGTGCGCCTTGGCCTATATGGGCCAAGGGCACCAGCCCCAAGAGGCCCATGCGCCAAGAGATAAGGGAAAGGAAGAGTCCTAAAGGGGAAGGCACCTCCTAGGTGCCTTGGGGAGGATGGACTCCTCCCTGGCCGCACCCTTACTTGGAGGAGGGGCCAAGGCTGCGCCCCCCTCTCCCTTGGCCCTATATATAGTGGGGGGAAGGGAGGGCAACCACACCTAAGCCCTGGCGCCTCCCTCTCCCTCCCATGACACATCTCCCTCCTCCCGCAGCGCTTGGCGAAGCCCTGTTGGAATCCCGCTACTTCCACCACCACGCCGTCATGCTGCTGGATCTCCATCAACCTCTCCTCCCCCCTTTCTGGATCAAGAAGGAGGAGACATCGCTGCTCCGTACATGTGTTGAACGCGGAGGTGCCATCCGTTCGGCGCTAGGATCATCGGTGATTTGGATCACGGCGAGTACGACTCCATCAACCCCATTCTCTTGAACGCTTCCGCGCGCGATCTACAAGGGTATGTAGATCCACTCCTCCCTCGTTGCTAGATGACTCCATAGATTGATCTTGGTGACACATAGGAAAATTTTGAATTATTGCTACGTTCCCCAACATTCAATGACCTTCATAGACCTAAGAGAGACGGTCCCAGATAAGCTTCGCATGATCGAAATGCATGATATTCCTAAACTGATTTTGAGACAGACAGGAGCAGATGACGTCCTTCGCCGTGAGGTTGAGAAGAGTGTACTTGCGAATGTCATCAGCTTCCGCCATCTTGCACAGATCGGTCAGACCAATCTCAGTGACGGTCCACAGCTCGCTGTTCATCGCCATGAGGCGCTTCTTCATCATGGCCTTCCACTTGGGATACTCGTGACCGTCAAAGATGGGGCATGACACAGTCTTCATTCCTGTGGTCGACATAACTAAAACTCCAGGCGGTTAAACCAAAATCACACAGAACAAGGAAGTACCTAGCTCTGATACCAATTAAAAGTGCGTTATATCGACTAGAGGGGGGTGAATAGGCGATTTTTATGAAAGTCTTCAAAACATGGGAGTTTTGAAGACAAACGATAGAAATGAACCTATAACCATGCAGCGGAAGGTAGACTACCCTAGACAAGCCACAGTCAAGTATTTAATGAAGTGAAAGCACAAATACTAACAACAGCTAGGCAGTACGGATCAGGATGGAAGATAATATGAAACCAATCTGAACAAACAGTCACACAGTGAAGACAAATGGACAATGCAAATTGGCACTAACTTCACAAGGGCCAACTGTAAATAAAGAGATGGGAAGGATAGAACCAGTGAGCTTGATGAAGACAAAGGTTTGGTAGACCAGTTCCGACTACGGTGACAGTTGTACGTCTGGTTAGGGCGGATAGGTATTTAAACATGAGGACACACAGTCCCGGACACCCAGTCCTGAACACACAGCTCAGGACACTCAGTCCTCACCATATTCCCCTTAAGCTAAGGTCACACAGACCTCGCCCAATCACTCTGGTAAGTCTTCAAGGTAGACTTCCAAACCTTCACAGACTTCGTTCACCGGCGATCCACAATGACTCTTGGATGCTCAGAACGCGATGCCTAACTGGCTGGAGGATTCACAATCCTCAAGTGTAATAAGTCTTCAGATCACACAGACATGAAGACTTAAGTGATGCCTAACACTCTTTGGCTCTGGGTGTTTAGGGCTTTATCCTCGCAAGGAATTCTCTCTCAAAGGCTTCGAGGTGGGTTGCTCTCAAACGACAAAAGCCGTACTCTAACTCTGAGCAGCCAACCGTTTATGGTTGTAGGGGGTGGGCTATTTATAGCCACTGGGCAACCCGACCTAGTTTGTCCGAAATGACCCTTGGTCACTAAGGAACTGACACGTGTTCCAACGGTCAGATTTCAAACACACACGGCAACTTGGACTACAAGCAAAGCTGACTTATCCAACTCTGGACAAGATTTGCTCTCATAGTCTTCACTCGAAGACATAGGATTTTGGTTAAGCATCACTTCAGTCATTCTGACTGGTTCTCTTGGACCCCACTTAACAGTACAGTGGTTCCTATGACTCAACAAAGAAGAAAAAGAATGACAAAAGAACTAAGTCTTTGCGCTCCATAGTCTTCATGCGATGTCTTCTCTTGTCATAGTCTTCAATGTGAATGTCTTCACATACCACCTTTGACTTCAATGTCTTCTTACATTTTTAGGGGTCATCTCTGGTAGGAAAACCGAATCAATGAGGGACTTCTACCTGTGTTATCCTGCAATTCTCACAAACACATTAGTCCCTCAACTAGGTTTGTCGTCAATACTCCAAAACCAACTAGGAGTGGCACTAGATGCACTTACAATTATCATGGTGGAAAAGACAGAACCAGATGTAAGATAAACGAGGCTGAAAAAACCTTTGATTAACGAAAAAACACAGAGAAATCTGTTCATGAATGACACTGTCATACCTGTGTTCTTTGAATCTGGACTACCGGTTTACATGACCCGGATGATGAGGTTGATAACCCAATCTTTTGTAGAAGTCAATAGTTCCATATGTCTGATGACTGTTATGCCTTGGCAACTCATTGTCAAATAACCGAGCCGGTTTTAATTTGAAACCATATTGACAGTTAAATTTGAGATGATAAAAAACTGTAAGACAAGACACTAGGCTTCAAACAATGTAAATCAAAATATTTAAATAAAAACTGGAGGCTTCTGATTCGAATACGATCAGCAAAACCGGACCAAAGGGGTTAAGCTAAGATTCGAATACGATCATATAGCCCCCAGTGGCTTTGGCGTTGCGCCGATCAAGAGGGTACCGACAACTATGTTCTCTTTGGTTCGAATACGACCTATGTTTGAACAGGAAGCCCCCAAATGACCTTGAGTGGTTTTTAGTGACCCTGATTCGAATACAATCCAAGTCGGACCCTAAAGGGGTTAAGCTATGATTCGGATACGATCAAGAAGCCCCCTAGTGAGTTTGGCTTTGAGCCGATCAAGAGGGTTACGACAGCTATGTTCTCTTTGTCTTGAATACGACCTATGTTTGAACTGGAAGCCCCCAAATGACCTTGAGGTTTACAACTAGATTCGAATACGATCATGAGCCGGACCAAAAGGTTTAAGCTAGATTCGGATACGATCTGCCCCCTTTTGGTCATTTTAAATAATGAAAATAATATGATCATTGAAAGGGAAAAAGACAGAGGTCCTGCTTTATTACTTATCATAATATATACAACGTCAAAGTATGTACATGACGAGAGCCGGTGGCTTAAGTATAGTATGGCCGAAGCTGAGCAATGTTCCACGGCCGGCAGGTCTCCTCCTCCGACTTACGTGAGTCTTTGTGCTCTCGAACGTCAATGAGGTAATATGACCCGTTGTTTAAGTTCTTGCTAACCACAAAGGGCCCTTCCCAAGGCAGGGATAGCTTGTGTGCATCAGACAGATCCTGGATGAGCCGGAGCACCAGGTCACCTTCTTGAAAGGTTCTGGACTTAACCCGACGGCTATGATAACGGCGCAGGTCCTGTTGATAAATTGCTGATCGAGCCACTGCCAAATCTCTCTCCTCATCTAACAAGTCAAGTGCATCCTGTCGGGCTTGTTTATTATCAGTTTCAACGTAAGCCACCACGCGAGGCAAGTCATGATAGATGTCACTAGGAAACACTGTTTCCGCTCCATAAACCATGAAGAAAGGTGTATAACCTGTAGATCTATTAGGAGTGGTATTAATACTCCACAGCACCGAGGGTAATTCCTCTACCCAACAACCCGGCGTCTGTTGTAAGGGAACCATAAGCCGGGGCTTGAGACCTTTTAGGATTTCTTGATTTGCTCTCTCAGCTTGACCATTAGATTGGGGGTGAGCTACTGACGAAACATCAAGCTGGATATGCTCACGTTGACAAAACTCCTCCATAGCATCTTGGGACAAATTAGTGCCATTGTCAGTTATAATGTTGTGTGGAAAACCAAAGCGAAAAATCACCTTTTTCATGAACTGAACCGCCGTGTCTGCATCACACTTGCTCACTGGCTCTGCCTCAACCCATTTTTTTGAATTTGTCAACCGCCACCAAAAGATGTGTCTTTTTATCTTTGGACCTTTTGAAAGGTCCAACCATGTCAAGCCCCCAGACTGCAAACGGCCAAGTGATTGGAATCATCCGCAACTCTTGAGCCGGCACGTGCGCTCGTCGTGCAAATTTTTGACGTCCATCACACCTACTGACTAGCTCCTCCGCATCAGCATGAGCCGTTAACCAGTAAAAACCACGAAGAAAAGCTTTGGACACAAGAGACTTTGACCCGACGTGATGACCACAATCCCCTTCATGGATCTCACGAAGAATTTCTTGACCTTCTTCAAGGGAAACACAATGTTGAAATGCCCCAGTGATGCTGCGATGATACAACTCACCATCAGAAATTGTCATTGACTTGGACTGCCGGGTTATCTGTCAGGCCAGGGTCTCGTCCTCTGGCAACTCGCCCCGGGTCATGTAAGCCAAGAACGGTACTGTCCAATCTGGAATGACATGAAGAGCCGCCACCAACTGTGCCTCCAGGTCAGGAACGGCCAAATATTCCTCTGTAGGTAACTTAATAGACAGGTTATGTAAAACATCTAAAAAGGTGTTAGGTGGCACCGGCTTATGCTGAGATCCCAACCAGCTTAAGGCATCGTCCGCTTCGTTCTTTCTGCGGTCAATGTGTTCCACCTGATAACCCTTAAAATGCCCTACAACAGCGTCGACCTCGTGGTGATAAGCCGCCATGAGAGGATCATTAGAATCCCACTTGCCTGACACTTGTTGAGCCACCAGATCTGAGTCACCTAGGCACCGTACCCGGCTTAAGCTCATTTCCTTCGCCATTCGAAGACCATGAAGCAAGGCCTCGTACTCAGCTGCGTTGTTAGTGCAAGGAAACATCAATCGTAACACATAACGAAATTTGTCACCTCGAGGAGAAGTTAGAACAACTCCAGCCCCCGAGCCTTCCAATTGTCTGGACCCATCAAAGTGAATCGTCCAATATGTGTTGTCTGGTTTCTCCTCTGGCATCTGCAACTCTGTCCAGTCATTAATGAAGTCAACTAGTGCTTGAGATTTGATCGCAGTACGTGGCACATACTCCAAACCATGAGACCCAAGTTCAATAGCCCACTTGGCGACTCGTCCTGTGGCTTCTCTATTTTGAATAATGTCTCCTAGAGGAGTAGAGCTAACCAAAGTGATTGGGTGACCCTGAAAGTAATGCTTGAGCTTCCGGCTTGCCATGAACACCCCATAAACAAGCTTCTGCCAATGTGGATATCTTTGTTTAGATTCAATGAGCACCTCACTGACATAGTAAACCGGCCGTTGGACCGGATGTTCCTTGCTAGCCTCCTTGCGCTCCACAACAATGGCCACACCGACAGCACATGAGTTAGCAGTCACATACAACAGCAGCTCTTTCTCAACCGGAGCAGTAAGAATCGGCGGCTCAGTGCGCTGTTTCTTCAAATCCTCAAAAGCAGAGTTAGCAGCGTCACTCCAGAAGAAGTCATCCGCCTTCTTCATCATTTGATACAAAGGCATCGCCTTCTCCCCTGACCGACTTATGAACCGGCTTAAGGCTGTGACGCGGCCCGCCAACCGCTGAATGTCATTGATGCACACCGGTTTAGCCAGAGATGTAATTGCCTTAATTTTCTCTAGGTTAGCCTCAATACCTCTGTTAGACACTAAAAAACCCAAGAGTTTGCCAGCTGGGACTACAAAAACACACTTTGGCCTAGTTAGGCATCATCTTGTAGACCCGGAGGTTATCAAAGGTCTCCTTCAGATCAGTTACCAAGGTTTCCTTCTCTCTGGATTTCACCACTATATCATCCACATTACGCCCAATCTGATTGTGAAGGCAATTCTGCACACATCGTTGATAAGTCGCCTGGGCACTCTTAAGCCCAAAAGGCATAGACACATAGCAGAAGGCTCCAAACGGAGTGATGAAAGATGTCTTCTTCTGGTCCTTAACTGCCATCTTGATCTGATGATAACCCGAATAGGAATCCAAAAAACTCAAACGCTCGCAACCCACCATAGCATTAATGATCTAATCAATACGAGGGAGAGCAAAAGGGTCAGCCGGACAAGCCTTGTTTAAATCGGTGTAATCCACACACATACGCCAGGTGCCATTCTTTTTTAGTACAAGCACCAGGTTAGCCAACAACTCCGAGTGAAAAACTTCAACAATGAACCTGACCGCCAAGAGCTGGGCCACCTTTTCTCCAATTGCCTTGCGCCTTTCCTCATTAAACCGTCAAAGAAACTGCCTGACCGGCTTAAATTTCGGATCAATATTGAGTGTGTGCTCAATGAGTTCTCTCGGGACACCCGGCATGTCAGAAGGCTTCCATGCAAAGATGTCCCGGTTCTCATGGATGAACTCGATGAGCACGCTTTCCTATTTTGGATCCAAGTTAGCACTGATAATGAACTGTTTGGATGAGTCGCCAGGCACAAAATCGACCATCTTGGTGTCATCAGCTGATTTGAATTTCAGCACTGGTTCATGCTCCGTAGTTGGCTTCTTCAAAGACGTCATGTCTGTTGGGTCAACATTATCTTTATAAAACTTTAATTCCTATGTTGCACAAATAAACTCAGCATAAGCAGCATCACCTTCTTCACATTCCAGGGCTATTTTCCAGCTTCCATGTACTGTGATGGTGCCTTTATAACCCGGCATCTTGAGCTACAGATATACATAACACGGCCGAGCCATGAACTTGGCATAAGCCAGCCGTCCAAACAGGGCATGATATGGGCTTTTGATCTTAACCACTTCAAAAGTTAACTTCTCAGCCCTGGAATCGTATTCATCCCCAAAGGCTACTTCCAGCTCAATCTTACCAACTGGGCATGCCGACTTACCAGGTACAACACCATGAAAAACAGTATTGGATTGTTTAAGACTCTTGTCAGTCAACCCCATGCAACGAAACGTCTCATAATAGAGGATGTTGATGCTACTGCCTCCGTCCATGAGCACCTTAGTAAAATTATATCCACCAACCTGAGGCGCCACTACCAAAGCCAAGTTACCTGGATTATCAACCCGGGGAGGGTGATCCTCCCTACTCCACACAATAGGCTGTACCGACCATCTCAAATAACATGGAACCGCCGGCTCAACAACGTTTACAACCCTCTTATGAAGTTTCTGGAACCTCTTGCACAAACTAGTGGTAAATACGTGGTACTGCCCACTTTTCAGCTATTTTGGGTTACTCTGATACCCGGACTGCTGCTGCTATTGCTGCTGATTACTTTCGCCGGATTGCTGATTATAACCACCTTGGTTACCCGGATGGCCCTGGCCGTGAAAACCGCCTCCGCCTGAGCCGGCGCCCGGGCCATGAAAGCCGCCACCGCCTGAACGGCCACCAGGTCCGTGGTTACGATCGAACATGTTGGAATTTTTAAACGCCTTCATGGTCGTACAGTCCTTCCACAGATGGGCAGCTGGCTTCTCCCGGGTGCCATGTCTCGGACAGGGTTCATTCAGTAGTTGCTCAAGGGTGGGATCTGACCCGCCTGACCGAGGAGGTGGCCTCCCCTTGCACCATTGGTTGTTGCCCTGTGTACTGGCGTTAGCCACAAACTCGCCAGCCTTACGTTTATTACCTCCTTGATTCGCCGGGTTATGCTGGTGACCCTTGCCATTGCCGTTCTTTTTTCCTTTCCCTGCCTTCTCTTCATCAGACACGGGATCCTTGGTACTATCTGAATCAACATATTTGACCAGAGTCGCCATCAATTGGCCCATGTCATGACAATCACGCTTGAGCCGCCCCAGCTTCTACTTTAGAGGTTCAAAACATCAATTTTTCTCGAACATTAAGACCGCAGAGCCGGCATCCATCTTATCAGATGAATGTATTATCTCCTTGACCCGGCGCACCCAATGGGTCATGGACTCACCTTCCTCTTGCTTACAGTTAGTCAAGTCCACGATTGACATAGGTTGCTTACATGTGTCCTTGAAGTTCTGAATGAACCGGGCTTTTAACCCCGCCCATGAGCCGATGGAGTTGGGTGGCAACCCTTTCAACCAAGTGCGAGATGTTCCATCCAACATCATAGTGAAATATTTAGCCATTGCTGCATCGCTGACCTCCAATAGCTCCATCGCCATCTCATAACTTTCAATCCATGCCCCAGGCTGCAAGTCGGCCGTGTAATTAGGCACCTTACGAGGCCCCTTAAAATCTTTTGGCAAGCGCTCATTACGTAGAGCCGGCACCAGGCAAGGGACACCTCATGTCCTTGTGGCCACTCCTGCCTCAACAGAGGTTGCTGGATAAACCGGAAAAGCCTGATGAGCCGCCTGCTCAGCTGCCAGTTGAATCGCCCGCTCATCCTCCTGACGATCTTCTCCTGATCCACCAAGTTAAAGGCTCCATCGTGCACCGGGTCATGCCTACGTGGTTGGTTACGGTGTTGGGCATTGCTTGACATAGCCGCTGAGTCCATATGCCTGCTATAGCTCGTGCTTCGGCTTGGGCGAGGGGTTGAATGGATTCTATCTCGACTGTAAGAGTACGCATCCTGCTGTGCCAGAGCTGTCCGAAGAAGTTCTCTGACCCTTCATGTTTTGATCGTCGTTGGAGAATCGCCTTCCATTGGGAGAGCCGCCAGACGAGCTGATGCAGCAATTAAATTCTCCAAAGGGTTAGAGAAGTCACCCGGTGGTACTGGCGTGTAATGAGGTGGAGCAATATTCACACGGGGTGGTTCCATGGCCCTCGACTGAACCGGCGCCCCCGTCCCGGGTGTGGTAATCCATTTTGCCTCCGGTGGGTTGCTGGGACCGGCCCCGGGTGTGTGGAAAAGGTTCCTAGGATCGTAAGTCAGAGGCAGACGTGACTGAGTTTTCTGGTGTCTTCTCCTCATGACCTTGTTTGACGTGTTCAGATCCACCGAGAGCCAGAAAGTCTCTGCTTGAAGCTGCCGGGCACGAGCATCCAAAGCCGCCCGCTCCACAGCCATCCTGACATCTTCTGCTGCTAAATTTTCCTTGGCCTGTGCCACCTCTTCACGTAGTAGTGCCACCTCCGCGTCATGCTGAGCCTTATCCGCCGGCTCAACCACAACAGTCAACAGAGCCGTCATCTTATCCATGAGGTCCATTAGTACCTGAGCAGGGGGCGCGCGGGATTTCCTGACCCGGCTGTTGCCGACCCGGTGGTTATTGTTGCCGCAGCCGTAGAATTCTGCTCGGGTTGAGTGCCAGCCATGAAGACTTCGGCTCGATTCGGCGGCTCAGAGGGGTCCGGAATACTGCTGCCAACGGAACAGCCCCCAAGCACGCCATCTTGTAGCTAATACAAAGAATTTGTCTCGCTTGTGGATGACGCACCGTCAGAACAGATGGCCATCTCACCACCATCTATCGATCCTTCAGAAAATCCCCCTCCATGGATACAACCCACGAAGGCCCGCCGCACGGCGGGTTGAGCCCGGGCGGGTCTCGCGCGCTGAGCCGTCTCGGTGAGATTGGTGCAGACGTCCGGCTCAAGGCCTGACTCGCCGATCCGGCCGATGAAAACATGGATTCCGCCAAAGGGGACCCGGTACCCATACTCAATCGAGCCGGCGTCGGGGCCCCAGCCTTCGTCGTCGATGTAGAGCTTGCCGCGACGACTCTTGGTCATCCGGCCCACAGTGTATCCCTTGAGCCCTTCGAAGTTACCCTTCAAGAACTCAAATCCACCGTGCACTGGCCCCATGGTGGGCGCCAACTGTCGTGGAATTGTCACGGCAGATGTCCTAGCGGAAGGACTTAGTCATAGGGCCATCGCAACTAGGAAGCTTAAAGGGGTTAATCAGGACAACGGACACGAGAGGTTTATACTGGTTGGGCCCCTTACGGTGAAGGTAAGGCCTAGTCCAGTTGATGTTGTATTGCTAGGTTTCGATGACCAAGGAGCGAATCCGCTAGCTTGGCTATCGATCTATTGATTCTTGTCCTAAGCCGCCGCCGGGTCATCCCCTTATATACATGGGTTGACGCCTGGCGGCTTACAGAGTCCGGCCGACTCATAAAACGTGTCCGGCTCGGTGACTTCTTTTATATGCCTTTCTTTACAAGTCTTTCTTTACATATGGCGGTTTACAATATTGGGCCTTAAGACGCCTCTGGGCTTAGGCCTTCTACAATTCTTAATAAACTATCACCTTGAATATTACTGGGCTTCTCTTAACAATCCGCCATTAGGGTTGACCCGGCCCCTCCTGGGCGGGTCATACCTGAAAGTTATATTCCCAACAATTTTGATGTTCTCAAACTTTTTCAATCTTCACGCAATACATGAGCGTGAGCCATGGACATAGCACTATAGGTGGTATAGAATGGTGGTTGTGGAGAAGACAAAAAGGAGAAGATAGTCTCACATCAACTTGGCGTATCAACGGGCTATGGAGATTCCCATCCATAGATATCAATGTGAGTGAGTAGGGATTGCCATGCAACGGATGCACTAGAGCTATAAGTGTATGAAATCTCAAAAAGAAACTAAGTGGGTGTGCATCCAACTCGCTTGCTCACGAAGACCTAGGGCATTTTGAGGAAGCCCACCATTGGAATATACAAGCCAAGTTCTATAATGAAAGATTCCCACTAGTATATGAAAGTGACAACATAGGAGACTCTCTATCATGAAGATCATGGTGCTACTTTGAAGCAGAAGTGTGGAAAAAGGATAGTAGCATTGTCCCTTCTCTCTTTTTCTCTCATTTTTTGTTTTCTTGGGCCTTCCTT
This sequence comes from Triticum aestivum, assembly GCF_018294505.1. Lineage (NCBI taxonomy): Eukaryota > Viridiplantae > Streptophyta > Magnoliopsida > Poales > Poaceae > Triticum > Triticum aestivum. The sequence continues at coordinate 596,875,982 of NC_057812.1, forward strand.
TTTTTTGGCCTTTCTTTTTTTTCTTTTTTTTGTCTGGAGTCTCATCCCGACTTGTGGGGGAATCATAGTCTCCATCATCCTTTCCTCACTTGGGACAATGCTCTAATAATGATGATCATCACACTTTTTTTTATTTTTGAACATAGTACTGACGCAAGCGCTCATATAAACGCGCATATACTCACCCCTATGAACGCACACACGCACACCCTACCCCTATGAGCACCTTCAAGAGACTAAACCGGCATATCATCTTGAGATTTTACGAAGTCACCGTAGGCGCCTCGTAGTCGACGGGAACGTCTCCTCCCACTGAAAGCGTATCACCGAAATCCTGAAATAAATGCAGGATAAATGCGAGCACCAGGATTTGAACCCTGATGGGTTGGGTATACCATTGTCCACCTAACCATCTCAACCAGAGGTTGGTTCGCCATCACACTTTTATTTACTTACAACTCAAGAATTAGAACAAGATATGACTCTATATGAATGCCTCCAGTGGTGTACCGGGATGTGCAATGACTCATGAATGACATGTATGAAAGAATTATGAATGGTGGCTTTCCCACAAATACGATGTCAACTACATGATCATGCAAAGCATATGACAATGATGGAGCGTGTCATAATAAACGGAATGGTGGAAAGTTGCATGGCAATATATCTCGGAATGTCTATGGAAATGCCATAATAGGTAGGTATGGTGGCTGTTTTGAGGAAGGTATATGGTGGGTTTAAGGTACCTGCGAAAGTTGCGTGGTACTAGAGAGGCTAGCAATGGTGGAAGGGTGAGAGTGCGTATAATCCATGGACTCAACATTAGTCATAAAGAACTCACATACTTATTGCAAAAATCTATTAGTTATCGAAACAAAGTACTACACGCATGCTCCTAGGGGGATAGATTGGTAGGAAAAGACCATCGCTCGTCCCTGACCGCCACTCATAAGGAAGACAATCGATAAATAAATCATGCTCCGACTTCATCACATAACGTGCATGCTACGGGAATCACACACTTTAACAGAAGTATTTCTCAAATTCACAACTACCCACTAGAATGACTCTAATATTACTATCCTCATATCTCAAAACAATCATCAAGTATCAAACTTCTCATAGTATTCAATGCACTTTATATGAAAGTTTTTATTATATCCCTCTTGGATGCCCATCATATTAGGACCAATTTCATAACCAAAGCAAATTACCATGCTGTTTAGAGACTCTCAAAATGATATAAGTGAAGCATGAGAGTTCATCTATTTATTCAAAATAAAACCACCGTCGTGCTCTAAAAGGATATAAGTGAAGCACTAGAGCAAATGACAAACTACTCCGAAAGGTATAAGTGAAGATGAATGAGTAGTTGAATAATTATGTAACTATGTGAAGACTCTCTAACATTTAAGAATTTCAGATCTTGGTATTTTATTAAAACAACAAGCAAAACAAAACAAAATGATGCTCCAAGCAAAACACATATAATGTGGTGAATAAAAATATAGCCTCAAGTAAAGTTACCGATGAATGAAGACGAAAGAGGGATGCCTTCCGGGGCATCCCCAAGCTTTGGCTTTTTGGTGTCCTTGGATTTACCTTGGGGTGCCTTGGGCATCCCCAAGCTTAGGCTCTTGCCACTCCTTATTCCATAGTCCATCGAATCTTTACCCAAAACTTGAAAACTTCACAACACAAAACTCAACAGAAAACTCGTAAGCTCCGTTAGTATAAGAAAATAAAACCACCACTTAGGTACTGTTGTGAACTCATTCTAAATTCGTATTGGTGTAATATCTACTGTATTCCAACTTCTCTATGGTTCATACCCTCTGATATGTTGGGGAACGTAGTAATTTCAAAATTTTCCTACGCACACGCAAGATCATGGTGATGCATAGCAACGAGGGGGGAGAGTGTGATCTACGTACCCTTGTAGACCGAGAGCAGAAGTGTTAGCACAACACAGTTGATGTAGTCGTACGTCTTCACGGCCCGACCGATCAAGCACCGAAACTACGACACCTCCGAGTTCTAGCACACATTCAGCTCGATGATGATCCCCGGACTACGATCCAGCAAAGTGTCGGGCAAGAGTTCCATCAGCACGACGGCATGGTGACGATCTTGATGAACTACTGTCGCAGGGCTTCGCCTAAGCACCGCTACAATATTATTGAGGACTATGGTGGAAGGGGGCACCGCACACGGCTAAGAATATGATCACGTGGATCAACTTGTGTCTCAAGGGGTGCTCCCTGCCTTCGTATATAAAGGATCAAAGGGGAGGTGCGGCCGGCCTAGAGGAGGGCGCACCAGGAGGAGTCCTACTCCCACCGGGAGTAGGATTCCCCCCTTTCCTAGTTGGAATAGGATTCGGGAGGGGGGAAAGAGGAGAGAGAGAAGGAAGGGGGGCGCCGGCCCCCTCTCCTTGTCCTATTCAGACTAGGGGGGGAGGGGCGCGCGGCCCAGCCCTGGCCACCTCTCCTCTCGTCCACTAAAGCCCACTAAGGCCCATATACCTCCCGGGGGGTTCCGGTAACCTCCCGGTACTCCGATAAAATCCCGTTTTCAGCCAGAACACTTCCGATATCCAAATATAGGCTTCCAATATATCAATCTTTATGTCTCGACCATTTCGAGACTCCTCGTCATGTCCGTGATCACATCCGGGACTCCGAACAAACTTCGGTACATAAAAATGCATAAACTCATAATATAACTGTTATCGAAACCTTAAGCGTGCGGACCCTACGGGTTCGCGAACAATGTAGACATGACCGAGACACGTCTCCGGTCAATAACTAATAGCGGAACCTGGATGCTCATATTGGCTCCTACATATTCTACGAAGATCTTTTATCGGTCAAACCGCATAACAACATACGTTGTTCCCTTTGTCATCGGTATGTTACTTTCCCGAGATTCGATCATCGGTATCTCAATACCTAGTTCAATCTCGTTACCGGCAAGTCTCTTTACTCGTTCCGTACTACATCATCTCACAACTAACTCATTAGTTGCAATGCTTGCAAGGCTTATGTGATGTGCATTACTGAGAGGGCCCAGAGATACCTCTCCGACAATCGGAGTGACAAATCCTAATCTCGAAATACGCCAACCCAACATGTACCTTTGGAGACACCTATAGAGCACCTTTATAATCGCCCAGTTACTTGTGAAGTTTGGTAGCACAAAAAGTGTTCCTCCGGTAAACGGGAGTTGCATAATCTCATAGTCATAGGAACATGTATAAGTCATGAAGAAAGCAATAGCAACATACTAAACGATCGGGTGCTAAGCTAATGGAATGGGTCATGTCAATCGGATCATTCACCTAATGATGTGATCCCGTTAATCAAATAACAACTCTTTGTCCATGGTTAGGAAACATAATCATCTTTGATTAACAAGCTAGTCAAGTAGAGGCTGTCGGTGTTCTGGGAACGGGGGTCCCCAGACTTGCCTGCGTGCGGCCTGCCGCGTGGCTCAAAGGGGGCCCAGCCCGGCCCATCTTCATCAACACAAGACTCAAGACCCTCGCGAAGGGCCAAGCCTTGCGGGGCGGACGACACGGACCTTCCTTAGGCACGGCCTCGTCAGGCTGGCTCGCGAGGAGGCGGAGAGATCAAGGCGGGGTACCTCGTGAGGTGCCCGTAATGCAAGCCATGATGACTCAGGGCGCCAGGCGGGTGCCAGCCCGTGCAGTGTCCTCCTTTCCTCTTTGGTGCAAAGGGGACAAGCGCAGCCGCGGAGTACCGAGGCATCAGGCAAAGGTTGCCATTTCGGTGCAACGAGACCAAGACCAGGAGGACTACGAGACGGAGGTCACCATGGAGCCCAAGACGGCGTCATCACCAGAGCTTTGCGCAGGCGAAGATTGCTTTTGTCAGGATAGTTGATACTTGCTGTCCCCCTTCAAATTAGCCCGCCATTGTTTGATCCCTTCCCGCTCAATATTTGGGAAGAGGTCCAGGGCCTCTATAAATAGGACCAGCCGCCCACAAGCAAAGGGGGTCGGAGCTTGAAAGCATAGAGAGAGAGAGAGAGAAAGGTGGCTGAACTCCTCCCAGCAGTTCATTGCCCCAGCCAAGAGCAGACCCTCGCGAGGCTGTTCTTCCTTGTATTGTTCATCATCATCAGCCCGAGAGGCAATCCACACACCACACACTGGAGTAGGGTATTACACCACAACGGTGGCCCGGACCAGTATAAACCTTGTGTCTCTTGTGCGGTTCTTTCAGTAGTCTAGATCTTTGCGAGACGGAGAGGTAGAAGGCGTAATCTCCGCGCGCACCCCAGTGTTCGAACCTTAAGGGTCTACCGGAACCCGAAATCCGACATTTGGTGCGCCAGGTAGGGGTGCGCCGAAATTCGTGTTCCACCGCCCCGTTCTCCTCCGACCGTCGCATCCATGTCCGACGCTCGTCAGGCCCGCGCCGAGCGCCGGGCCACCGTCGATTCCCGTGTCGCCCAGACGGCGCCCGTCGGTGGACGTCCTCATCGTTCCCCGTCGCCCGCCATCAACGCTACCACCGGCCCGGCGGGGGGCGAGCAACAAGCGTCGTCTCAGCATCCATCCGTGCGGCAAGATGGCCGCACCGCTACTCCATCGCTCGCACCAGCTGGATCTTCGCCCCGCGCACTTAGCGCGCCCATGGAGGCTCGGTCTGCACTCATCGCGGCAAACGAGCTCCTGCGCTGCCGCCCAGCCGAGGATGTCTACGGGGAATGGCTCGACCGCGTTGCCGAGCTCGTCCGCGCCGCAGGGGGCCCTCCTGCGCCGTCTCATCGTGCTACACCAACACCCCCGGTCGTCGCAGCCCTCCTGGGCGGCTCACAGGCGCCGCCCACAAATCACCACGTCAAGTCGTTCGTCCGCCGGGTCAGCACCGCTTCCGCGCGGCAGGGGGCTCCCCCGGATCGGACGGCGCCCGAGACCGGCCTGACCTTCAGTTCGGAGGACCACCCCTCCAACTCAGCCTGCTCGTTGATGGCGGCGCGGGCCTCAGCGTGCTCTCGGTCGAGGCCTTCAACCTCCTCCGCATACCCCTGGAACGGCTGCAACCCAGCCGGCCCTTCTCAGGCGTCAGGGGCAAGTCGTCTAGTTCCTTGGGGCAAATCCGGCTCCCCGTGACCTTCGGCACCTACGACAACTTCCGCACGGAGCTGGTTGACTTTGACATCGCCCCCATCGGCCTCCCCTACAACGCCATCCTTGGCTACCCAGCGTTGGCCCAATTCATGGCCGCGACGCACCCGGCGTACAACCTCATGAAGATGCCCGGGAGCAGCGGTGTCCTCACTATGCACGGGGACACCGGGGACGCGCTGCGGACGCTCAAGCTTGCCTTCAAGATGGCGGCGTCGGCACAGCCGGCCGGCTTGCAGACCCCCGGGCCCAAGGGGGCTGCACCCGCCAAGAAGAAGCAGTTGTTCACCCAAGACTAGGCAAAAACCAAGCAGATACCCGTCGATGAGGACGGGTCCACCAACGCCACTTTCACCATAGGCGCCCACCTCAAACCCGAGCAAGAGGAGGCCCTGGTCGGGTTCCTGCGCGCAAACAAGAAGGTATTCGCTTGGGAGCCGGACCAGTTGGCAGGGATCCCCAGGAGTGTAATCGAGCATCACCTCAACGTGTGCCCCAATGTGCGCCCTGTGAAGCAGAAGGCCAGGCGGCAGTCCACAGAAAAGCAGGCCTTCATCGTCCAAGAGACCCGCAAATTAGAGGCCGCTGGGGTCATCCGCAAGGTCCGATACCCAAATTGGTTGGCCAACCCTGTCATTGTGCCAAAGAAGGGAGGGAAGGAGCGTATGTGTGTCGACTTCACCAACCTCAACAAAGCATGCCCACAAGATCCATTCCCGCTCCCCCGCATCGACCAGATCGTCGATTCCACTGCGGAATGCGACCTGCTATGCTTCCTGGATGCCTTCTCTGGGTATCACCAGATCAAGATGGCGGTAGAAAATGTCGAGAAGACGGCCTTCCTGACCCCGTGTGGGGTATACTACTACACGTGCATGCCATTCGGGCTGCGTAACGCAGGGGCGACCTTTCAGTGGCTGATGCACATCATCTTGGGCCCGTAGCTCGGGAAGAATGTCGAAGCTTACGTCATGACATTGTGGTAAAGTCTCGGGAGGCCGGGACCTTGATACAGGACTTGGAGGAAACCTTCGTGAGCCTCAATGCAGTGAACCTACGGCTCAACCCAGAGAAGTGTGTGTTCGGGGTCCCCTCGAGCAAGCTCTTGGGTTTCCTCGTGTCCCACCGAGGCATCGAGGCTAACCCAGAGAAGGTCAAGGCGGTGGAAGACATGAGCCCGGCAAAGACCCTCAGAGAAATGCAGAAGCTCACGGGGCACGTGACCGCACTAGGGCGCTTCATCTCCAAGTTGGGAGACGAGCCCTGCCCTTCTTCCAGCTAATGAAGAAGAAGGGGCCCTTCGAGTGGACTGAAGAGGCCGACAAGGCGTTCTAGGATCTCAAGAGATACCTGACCAACCCACCGGTCATGGTGGCTCCACGCCCTTAGGAGCCCCTGGTGCTTTACCTCGCCGCCACTCCCTACTCCGCCAGCGCAGCCTTGGTGGCAGTCAGAGAGGAGCGCCGAATCAAAACCATGGCAGCAGCCCGGGGCAAGGCAGAACAGGGACAAGGAAGGCCTACAGAAACTGCCACCGTAGCTGAGGAGGATCAGCCGCCGCAGAGGGGCGCACCAGAGGCGGAAGAGGCCCTCCTTCCAGATGGCCAGTCTCAGGAGGTCTCATTGCCTCAAGAGGCGCCACGGTCTCCGGAAGGAGCCACCGGCACTGACGCACTCCACCTCGTTGAGCACCCAGTGTACTTCGTCAGCACAGTGCTGCGGGATGCAAGAGCACGGTACCCCATGCCTCAGAGACTCCTCCTCGCGCTACTGGTGGCTTCGCCCAAGCTGCGGCACTACTTTCAAGGTCACCCCATCAAGGTCGTCTCGTCATACCCCCTGGAGAGAGTGCTCAGGAGCCCTAATTTAGCTGGAAGGGTCGCTGAGTGGAACATAGAATTGCAAGCGTTTCAGCTCGAATTCAGGACGACCAAGGTCATCAAGGGAGCAGCGTTGGCGGATTTTGTGGCAGAGTGGACGGAGGCGCCAGGCCTCAAGGCCAATGAGGATCGGTCCCAATCCCTGGGAAGCGAGGCGCCAGAATGCTGGGTCATGTACTTCGATGGGGCGTTCTCCAGGCATGGCGCTGGGGCTGGGGCGGTGCTTATATCACCCACACAGGACAAGCTATATTACGCCGTGCAACTATGCTTCCAGCAAGGCGAAAAGGTCTCCAACAACATAGCGGAGTATGAAGGTTTAATAGCGGGCTTGAAGGCCGCGGCTGCCTTGGGAGTGAAATGCCTCACCATCAAGGGCGACTCGCAGCTCCTTGTCAATTTCTCCAACAAGGTGTACGAGCTGAAGGATGAGCACATGGAAGCCTACCTTGCGGAAGTCCGCAAGATGGAGAAGCAATTCTGGGGGTTGGAGTTGCAGCATGTGCCCCGTGGCACCAATCAGGAGGCCGACGACATCGCCAAACGTGCGTCCAGATGGTTACCCTAGGAGCCTAGCGTTTTCGAGGAGCGGCTCTTCAAGCCCTCAGCTCTGCCGACGTTATCAAACACGACTCAGCCCTGGGAGGAGCTCCCCCAGCCACCTGCCTCAGGAGCTCCGACCTGTGGTCCGGCCTCTAGAGCACGCCTGCTCCTGACGATGGAGCCTCAGGAGGGATGTTGGATCACGGAGCTCCGGAGCTACTTAGCGCAAGGAACCTTGCCGGAGAAGGAGGAGGAAGCGGAGCGAGTGGCACGCCAGGCCACGGCATACTGCATCAAAGACGGAGAGCTCTATCGGAAGCGGCCAAACGGCGTATCCCTGCGCTGCATCTCCAGGGAGCAAGGGAAGGAACTACTGGAAGATATACACGGCGGGGACTGCGGACATCATTCATCATCGCGGACCCTCGTCGGCAAGGCGTTCCGCAGTGGGTTTTATTGGCCCACCGCGCTCAACGACGCCGTGGAACTAGTGAAAACTTGTGAAGCCTGCCAGTTCCACGCCAAGCAGATCCACCAGCCAGCAGGAGGCTTGCAGACTATCCCCCTTTCATGGCCATTCGCAGTCTGGGGGCTGGACATCTTGGGCCCGTTTCCTCGGGCGCCAGGGGGCTACCGCTACCTCTATGTTGCCGTGGACAAATTCACCAAGTGGGCTGAAGTAGAGGCTGTCCGCACCATTCCCGCGGGTTCCGCGATCAAGTTCATCAAGGGCATCGTGAGCCGGTTCGGGGTGCCGAATCGCATCATCACGGACAACGGTTCGCAGTTCACCAGTAACCTGTTCAAAACATACTGTGCTAACCTTGGAACGCAGATATGCTACGCCTCAGTGGCGCACCCCCGAAGCAACGGCCAGGCCGAGCGAGCCAACGCGGAGGTCCTGAGGGGCCTCAAGACCAGGACGTTCAAGAAGAAGCTGGAGGCCTGTGGCAGAGGTTGGTACGACGAGCTTTAGTCCGTTCTGTGGTCCATCCGCACCACCGCGACCAAACCGACTAGAGAGACCCTGTTCTTCCTGGTCTACGGAGCGGAAGCGGTCCTCCCTCATGAGGTCAGACGTTGCTCCGCGCGGGTCCTCGCGTTCGATGAGGCGCAGCAGGACGCCATGCGGGGGATGGACCTCGTGCTGGGGGAGGAACGTCACCGAGAAGCCGCGCTACGAGCGGCGAGGTACCAGCAAGCGGTGCGGCGATATCACTGCCGTAACATCCGTCACAGGACTCTCGAGGTAGGAGACCTCGTGCTCAGGCGGGTTCTCTCCAGGGAGGGGCTGCACAAGCTCTCTCCCATGTGGGAGGGCCCGTTCAAGGTTGTTCATGTTTCTAGGCCCGGCTCCGCGTGCTTGGAGACTCAGGAGGGAGTGCCAGTCTAGAATGCGTGGAACATCCAGCACCTCCGGAGGTTCTACCCTTGAAAAGGCCTAGAGCCTGTCAAGCAAGGCGAGTGCCTGTGAAGCTATTGCGTTTTGGAGAAGGCCCAGAGCCTGTGAAGCAAGGCGAGTGCCTGTGAAGCTATCGCGTTTTGGAGAAGGCCCAGAGCCTGTGAAGCAAGGCCAGTGCCTGTGAAGCTATCACGTTTTGGAGAAGGCCTAGAGCCTGTGAAGCAAGGCGAGTGCCTGTGAAGCTATCGCGTTTTGGAGAAGGCCCAGAGCCTATGAAGCAAGGCGAGTGCCTGTGAAGCTATCGTGTTTTGGGGAAGGCCCAGAGCCTGTGAAGCAAGGCGAGTGCCTATGAAGCTATCGCGTTTTGGAAAAGGCCCAGAGCCTGTGAAGCAAGGCGAGTGCCTGTGAAGCTATCGCATTTTGGAAAAGGCCCAGAGCCTGTGAAGAAGGCGAATGCCTGTGAAGCTCGTTTCCCCTAAGAAGAAAGGCCCGGAGCCTGTGAAGAAGGCCAACGCCTGTGAAGCTCGCCGCCCGTGACACTCTCACGTAATAATGAGTGGGGCTGTACACGCCCCGGAGTCTCAGGAGCGCCGGCCTCAGGCCCTGGGGCTCCCTCCCACGCCCAGTGGCAGCACTTAGCGCCGCGCTGGTGAGAAGACGTCGAAGACTAGATTAGGTGTCGGGACGCGGCTTTTTCATTTGCTTTCCGCAGTTGGCTTGTTTGTTCGCATTTGAAGTTTTATTGAAGTTGTTGCCATCTTTGGCTTGCGATTCTTCGGCTTTTCACTCTCCTGCCTCGATTTCTTTTGTGCAAGGCCTCGCGAGGGGAGGGGCAGTTGAGTGCCCTCGCGAGCGTTCCTATCCTAGTCATTCAAAGAGTTCGCGACCTGGGCCCCTTACAGGAGCATCCCTCCAGTCCGTGCCCCACGGGCACCGTGACACAAACAAAGGGCCTGGGTCGGTCGCCCCCCTCACGGCCGGGGTCGGGAACTATCCACGCTCGGGCGCATAGCCGGAAGGAATGATAGCGAAAGCAAAATGATGATTAACAGCAATAACCCAAAAACGCCCCCGCGAGGCTCCGCACTATTGTCTTTGTTACGCAGGAAAAAGGGAAAAGGAAGAACAAATCCGGCGCGGCTCGCCCCACACCGGCCCGCGGGGAAGGCCCGAGCTGCCTCCGGAGCTCAGGCGGACTCCCTCTCGCGCTTCACCAGGGCGCGGCGGCGTGCGAACACGTTGCCACCCCCCAAGCGGATACGACGGTGTGGAGGCTGATCGCGTCCACCGTTGGAGGAGTCGCCGCCTCAAGAAGAACCGGAGAAGCTCGAGGAACCCCGAACGCCGCCAGCCGCACGGGCGCTGCTCCCTCCATCATCACTGGAGCTGGGTTCCCAGCCGTGGTCGTCACCCTCGGGGCAACACCCTGCGCGGCGACCATCTTCCCCAAACACCCTCACATAGAGGGTGGCGTCGCCGTCGAACTTGAAGTGTAGGGTGCACCGACGGCTCAGGCCACGCGCACGGGCAAACGTCTGCCAACCGCGGGCCAGGGACAGGTTCCCGGCCGCGGAGACCTCCAGGGAGACCCATGAGCCCCGGCTGTAGCAGCCGTCGGCCTGAAGCCAGAGGCCGCCCGGGGCGCCGGCCGGGAGCTCGCCAAGGAGGAAGCAAGGAAGCGGGAGCCGGGTGCTAGCCGGCTCCGCCGACCACACGACGAACTCCGGCAGCACTTCAGCAGCACGAACGCGCGGCCGGGGGGGGGGGGGGCGCGGCCGGAGCGCGCCCCCCGGCTGCAGCAATCCGCCCGTGGCTGTGCAGAAGATCACCTCCACGGCCGCGGGGAGCCACCGTGCTGGCCGCAGGATGCTTGCGAGGGCGCCCTCTGCTGCGCTTGGGTGGGGGAGAGGCAGGCTCAACCCAGCAAGCCTTCCCCTTCTCGGCGGCCGAGAACCTCCTCGACGGGGCCATGAGGAAGAAGGAGAAGCAAGGGGGGATGAACTGGAAGGGCGCGCGCCGGCCCGTACTTATGGATGGCGATGGCCAACCAACGGCCCCCACGATCGCAGGTAATTATGACCCAATTTGCATGCAGGGACCTGTCCAACCCGCACGATCACCGAGGCGTCGTGGGAAGCGGAGACGCCCACGTTCAATCAACCGCCACGCGGCGCCCAAGGCCACCATGGAGCCCAAGACGGCGTCATCACCAGAGCTTTGCGCAGGCGAAGACTGCTTTTGTCAGGATAGTTGATACTTGCTGTCCCCCTTCAAATTAGCCCGCCATTGTTGGCTCCCTTCCCGCTCAATATTTGGGAAGAGGACCAGGGCCTCTATAAATAGGACCAGCCGCCCACAAGCAAAGGGGGTCGGAGGTTGAAAGCATAGAGAGAGAGAGAGAGAGAGAGAGAGAGAAAGGTGGCTGAACTCCTCCCAGCAGTTCATTGCCCCAGCCAAGAGCAGACCCTCGCGAGGCTGTTATTCCTTGTATTTTTCATCATCATTAGCCCGAGAGGCAATGCACACACCACACACTAGAGTAGGGTATTACACCACAACGGTGGCCCGAACCAGTATAAACCTTGTGTCTCTTGTGCGGTTCTTTTAGTAGTCTAGATCTTTGCGAGACGGAGAGGTAGAAGGCGTAATCTCCACGCGCACCCCAGTGTTCGAACCTTAAGGGTCTGCCAGAACCCGAAATCCGACAGAGGCATACTAGTGACACTCTGTTTGTCTATGTATTCACACATGTATTATGTTTCCGGTTAATACAATTCTAGCATGAATAATAAACATTTATCATGATATAAGGAAATAAATAATAACTTTATTATTGCCTCTAGGGAATATTTCCTTCAGTCTCCCACTTGCACTAGAGTTAATAATCTAGATTACACAGTAATGATTCTAACACCCATGGAGCCTTGGTGCTGATCATGTTTTGCTCGTGGAAGAGGCTTAGTCAACGGGTCTGCTACATACAGATCCGTATGTATCTTGCAAATCTCTATGTCTCCCACCTGGACTAGATCCCTGATGTATTTGAAGCGTCTCTTGATGTGCTTGGTTCTCTTGTGAAATCTGGATTCCTTTGCCAAGGCAATTGCACCAGTATTGTCACAAAAGATTTTCATTGGACCCGATGCACTAGGTATGACACCTAGATCGGATATGAACTCCTTCACCCAGACTCCTTCATTTGCTTCTTCCGAAGCAGCTATGTATTCCACTTCACACGTAGATCCCGCCACGACGCTTTGTTTAGAACTGCACCAACTGACATCTCCACCGTTTAATGTAAACACGTATCGGGTTTGCGATTTAGAATCGTCCGGATCAGTGTCAAAGCTTGCATCGATGTAACCATTTACGATTAGCTCTTTGTCACCTCCATAAACGAGAAACATATCCTTAATCATTTTCAGGTATTTCAGGATGTTCTTGACCGCTGTCCAGTGATCCACTCCTGGATTACTTTGGTACCTCCCTGCTAGACTTATAGCAAGGCACACATCAGGTCTGGTACACATCATTACATACATGATAGAGCCTATGGCTGAACCATAGGGAACATCTTTCATTTTCTCTCTATCTTCTGCAGTGGTCGGGCATTGAGTCTGACTCAACTTCACACCTTGTAACACAAGCAAGAACCCTTTCTTTGCTTGATCCATTTTGAACTTCTTCAAAACTTTGTCAAGGTATGTGCTTTGTGAAAGTCCAATTAAGCATCTTGATCTATCTCTATAGATCTTAATGCCTAATATGTAAGCAGCTTCACCGAGGTCTTTCATTGAAAAACTCTTATTCAAGTATCCCTTTATGCTATCCAGAAATTCTATATCATTTCCAATTAGTAATATGTCATCCACATATAATATCAGAAATGCTACAGAGCTCCCACTCACTTTCTTGTAAATACAGGCTTCTCCAAAAGTCTGTATAAAACCAAATGCTTTGATCACACTATCAAAGCGTTTATTCCAACTCCGAGAGGCTTGCACCAGTCCATAAATGGATCGCTGGAGCTTGCACACTTTGTTAGCTCCCTTTGGATCGACAAAACCTTCCGGTTGCATCATATACAACTCTTCTTCCAGAAATCCATTCAGGAATGCAGTTTTGACATCCATCTGCCAAATTTCATAATCATAAAATGCGGCAATTGCTAACATGATTCGGACAGACTTAAGCATCGCTACGGGTGAGAAGGTCTCATCGTAGTCAACCCCTTGAACTTGTCGAAAACCTTTTGCGACAAGTCGAGCTTTGTAGACAGTAATATTACCGTCAGCGTCAGTCTTCTTCTTGAAGATCCATTTATTCTCAATTGCTTGCCGATCATCGGGCAAGTCAACCAAAGTCCATACTTTGTTCTCATACATGGATCCCATCTCAGATTTCATGGCTTCAAGCCATTTTGCGGAATCTGGGCTCACCATCGCTTCTTCATAGTTCGTAGGTTCATCATGATCTAGTAGCATGACTTCTAGAACAGGATTACCGTACCACTCTGGCGCGGATCTTACTCTGGTTGATCTACGAGGTTCAGTAGTATCTTGTTCTGAAGTTTCATGATCATTATCATTAGCTTCCTCACTAATTGGTGTAGGTGTCACAGAAACTGGTTTCTGTGATGTACTACTTTTCAATAAGGGAGCAGGTACAGTTACCTCGTCGAGTTCTACTTTCCTCCCACTCACTTATTTCGAGAGAAACTCCTTCTCCAGAAAGTTTCCGAACTTAGCAACAAAAGTCTTGCCTTCGGATCTGTGATAGAAGGTGTATCCAATAGTTTCCTTTGGATATCCTATGAAGACACATTTCTCCGATTTGGGTTCGAGCTTATCAGGTTGAAGCTTTTTCACATAAGCATCGCAGCCCCAAACTTTCAGAAATGGCAACTTTGGTTTCTTGCCAAACCATAGTTCATAAGGCGCCGTCTCAACGGATTTTGATGGTGCCCTATTTAACGTGAATGCGGCCGTCTCTAGAGCGTATCCCCAAAACGATAGCGGTAAATCAGTTAGAGTCATCATAGATCGCACCATATCTAGTAAAGTACGATTACGACGTTCAGACACACCATTACGCTATGGTGTTCTGGGTGGCGTGAGTTGGGAAACTATTCCACATTGTTTCAAATGTACACCAAACTCGTAACTCAAATATTCTCCTCCACGATCAGATTGTAGAAACTTTATTTTCTTGTTATGATGATTTTCCACTTCACTCTGAAATTCTTTGAACTTTTCAAATGTTTTAGACTTGTGTTTCATTAAGTAGATATACCTATATCTGCTTAAATCATCTGTGAAGGTAAGAAAATAACGATATCCGCCACGAGCCTCAACATTCATCGGACCACATACATATGTATGTATGATTTCCAACAAATCTGTTGCCCTCTCCATAGTACCGAAGAACGGTGTTTTAGTCATCTTGCCCATGAGGCACGGTTCGCAAGTACCAAGTGATTCATAATCAAGTGGTTCCAAAAGTCCATCAGTATGGAGTTTCTTCATGCGCTTTATACCGATATGACCTAAACGGCAGTGCCACAAATAAGTTGCACTATCATTATCAACTCTGCATCTTTTGGCTTCAACACTATGAATATGTGTGTCACTACTATCGAGATTTAATAAGAATAGACCACTCTTCAAGGGTGCGTGACCGTAAAAGATATTACTCATGTAAATAGAACAACCATTATTCTCTGATTTAAATGAATAACCGTCTCGCATCAAACAAGATCCAGATATAATGTTCATGCTTAACGCTGGCACGAAATAACAATTATTTAGGTCTAATACTAATCCCGATGGTAGATGTAGAGGTAGCGTGCCGACCGCGATCACATCGACTTTGGAACCATTTCCCACGCGCATCGTCACCTCGTCCTTAGCCAATCTTCGCTTAATCCGTAGTCCCTGTTTCGAGTTGCAAATATTAGCAACAGAACTAGTATCAAATACCTAGGTGCTACTGCAAGCATTAGTAAGGTACACATTAATAACATGTATATCACACATACCTTTGTTCACCTTGCCATCCTTCTTATCCGCCAAATACTTGGGGCAGTTCCGCTTCGAGTGACCAGTCTGCTTGCAGTAGAAGCACTCAGTTTCAGGCTTAGGTCCAGACTTGGGTTTCTTCTCTTGAGCAGCAACTTGCTTGCTGTTCTTCTTGAAGTTCCCCTTCTTCTTCCCTTTGCCCTTTTTCTTGAAACTAGTGGTCTTGTTGACCATCAACACTTGATGCTCCTTCTTGATTTCTACCTTCGCAGCTTTCAGCATTGCGAAGAGCTCGGGAATAGTCTTATTCATCCCTTGCATATTATAGTTCATCACGAAGCTCTTGTAGCTTGGTGGCAGTGATTGGAGAATTCTGTCAATGACGCAATCATCTGGAAGGTTAACTCCCATTTGAATCAAGTGATTATTATACCCAGACATTTTGAGTATATGCTCACTGACAGAACTGTTCTCCTCCATCTTGCAGCTATAGAACTTATTGGAGACTTCATATCTCTCAATCCGAGCATTTGCTTGAAATATTAACTTCAACTCCTGGAACATCTCATATGCTCCATGACGTTCAAAACGTCGTTGAAGTCCCGATTCTAAGCCGTAAAGCATGGCACACTGAACTATTGAGTAGTCATTAGCTTTGCTCTGCCAGACGTTCATAACATCTGGTGTTGCTCCAGCAGCAGGCCTGGCACCCAGCGGTGCTTCCAGGATGTAATTCTTCTGTGCAGCAATGAGGATAATCCTCACGTTACGGACCTAGTCCGTGTAATTGCTACCATCATCTTTCAACTTTGCTTTCTCAAGGAACGCATTAAAATTCAACGGAACAACAACACGGGCCATCTATCTACAATCATACATAAACAAGCAAGATACTATCAGGTACTAAGTTCATGATAAATTTAGGTCCAATTAATCATATTACTTAAAGAACTCCCACTTAGATAGACATCCCTCTAATCCTCTAAGTGATTACGTGATCCAAATCAACTAAACCATGTCCGATCATCACGTGAGATGGAGTAGTTTCATTGGTGAACATCACTATGTTGATCATATCTACTATATGATTCACGCTCGACCTTTCGGTCTCCGTGTTCCGAGGCCATATCTGTATATGCTTGGCTCGTCAAGTATAACCTGAGTATTCCGCGTGTGCAACTGTTTTGCACCCGTTGTATTTGAACGTAGAGCCTATCACACCCGATCATCACGTGGTGTCTTAGCACGAAGAACTTTCGCAATGGTGCATACTCAGGGAGAACACTTCTTGATAATTAGTGAGAGATCATCTTATAATGCTACCGTCAATCAAAGCAAGATAAGATGCATAAAAGATAAACATCACATGCAATCAATATAAGTGATATGATATGGCCATCATCATCTTGTGCTTGTGATCTCCATCTTCGAAGCACCGTCGTGATCACCATCATCACCGACGCGACACCTTGATCTCCATCGTAGCATCGTTGTTGTCTCGCCAATCTTATGCTTCCACGACTATCGCTACCGCTTAGTGATAAAGTAAAGCATTACAGCGCGATTGCATTGCATACAATAAAGCGACAACCATATGGCTCCTGCCAGTTGCCGATAACTCGGTTACAAAACATGATCATCTCATACAATAAAATCTAGCATCATGTCTTGACCATATCACATCACAACATGCCCTGCAAAAACAAGTTAGACGTCCTCTACTTTGTTGTTGCAAGTTTTACGTGGCTGCTACGGGCTTAAGCAAGAACCAATCTTACCTACGCATCAAAACCACAACGATAGTTTGTCAAGTTGGTGCTGTTTTAACCTTCGCAAGGACCGGGCGTAGCCACACTCGGTTCAACTAAAGTTGGAGAAACTGTCATCCGCTAGCCACCTATGTGCAAAGCACGTCGGGAGAACCGGTCTCACGTAAGCGTACGCGTAATGTCGGTCCGGGCCGCTTCGTCCAACAATACCGCCGAACCAAAGTATGACATGCTGGTAAGCAGTATGACTTATATCGCCCACAACTCACTTGTGTTCTACTCGTGCATATAACATCAACACATAAAACCTAGGCTCGGATGTCACTGTTGGGGAACGTAGTAATTTCAAAATTTTCCTACGCACACACAAGATCATGGTGATGCATAGCAACGAGGGGGGAGAGTGTGATCTATGTACCCTTGTAGACCGAGAGCGGAAGTGTTAGCACAACGCGGTTGATGTAGTCGTACGTCTTCACGGCCCGACCGATCAAGCACCAAAACTACGGCACCTCCGAGTTCTAGCACACGTTCAGCTCGATGACGATCCCCGGACTCCGATCCAGCAAAGTGTCGGGGAAGAGTTCTGTCAGCACGACGGCGTGGTGACGATCTTGATGAACTACTGTCGCAGGGCTTCGCCTAAGAACCGCTACAATATTATCGAGGACTATGGTGGAAGGGGGCACCGCACACGGCTAAGAATATGATCACGTGGATCAACTTGTGTCTCAAGGGGTGCTCCCTGCCTTCGTAAATAAAGGATCAAAGGGGGGGTGCGGCCGGCCTAGAGGAGGGCGCGCCAGGAGGAGTCCTACTCCCACCGGGAGTAGGATTCCCCCCCTTTCCTAGTTGGAATAGTATTCGGGAGGGGGGAAAGAGGAGAGAGAGAAGGAAGGGGGGCGCTGGCCCCCCTCTCCTTGTCCTATTCGGACTAGGGGGGAGGGGCGCGCGGCCCAGCCCTGGCCACCTCTCCTCTCTTCCACTAAAGCCCACTAAGGACCATATACCTCCCGGGGGTTCCGATAACCTCCCGGTACTCCGGTAAAATCCTGATTTCAGCCGGAACACTTCCGATATCCAAATATAGGCTTCCAATATATTAATATTTATGTCTCGACCATTTCGAGACTCCTCGTCGTGTCCGTGATCACATCCAGCACTCCGAACAAACTTCGGTACATCAAAATGCATAAACTCATAATATAACTGTCATCGAAACCTTAAGCATGCGGACCCTACGGGTTCGAGAACAATGTAGACATGACCGAGACACGTCTCCGTTCAATAACCAATAGAGAAAACTGGATGCTCATATTGGCTCCTACATATTCTACGAAGATCTTTTATCGGCCAGACCGCATAACAACATACGTTGTTCCCTTTGTCATCGGTATGTTACTTGCCCGAGATTCGATCGTCGGTATCTCAATACCTAGTTCAATCTCGTTACCGGCAAGTCTTTACTCGTTCCGTAATACATCATGTCACAACTAACTCATTAGTTGCAATGCTTGCAAGGCTTATGTGATGTGCATTACCGAGAGGGCCCAGAGATACCTCTCCGACAATCGAAGTGACAAATCCTAATCTCGAAATACGCTAACCCAACATGTACCTTTGGAGACACCTGTAGAGCACCTTTATAATCACCCATTTACATTGTGACGTTTGGTAGTACACAAAGTGTTCCTCCGGTAAACGGGAGTTGCATAATCTCATAGTCATAGGAACATGTATAAGTCATGAAGAAAGCAATAGCAACATACTAAACGATCGGGTGCTAAGCTAATGGAATGGGTCATGTCAATCAGATCATTCACCTAATGATGTGATCCCGTTGATCAAATAACAACTCTTTGTCCATGGTTAGGAAACATAATCATCTTTGATTAACGAGCTAGTCAAGTAGAGGCATACTAGTGACACTCTGTTTGTCTATGTATTCACACATGTATTATGTTTCCGGTTAATACAATTCTAGCATGAATAATAAACATTTATCATGATATAAGGAAATAAATAATAACTTTATTATTGCCTCTAGGGCATATTTCCTTCATAATCAACTAGCATAGGAGGGCAAAACAAGCATAACTTAAAAACTTTAAGCACATAGAGAGGAAACTTGATATTATTGCAATTCCTACGAGCATATATTCCTCCCGCATAAGAATTTTTAGTAGAATCATGAATGAATTCAACAATATAACCATCACATAAAGCATTCTTTTCATGATCTACAGGCATAGAAATTTTATTACTCTCCACATAAGCAAAATTCCTCTCATTCAGACTAGTGGGAGTATCATAAGAAACTCGAATACTATAAATTGTTTACACATTAAAAGAGTAATGTTCAGAAACAGGGTAATCATAATCAAGACAAGTTTTATAAATATAATCATCTCTACTTTTTATAGCATAAGTATCATCACAATAATCATCATAAGTAGCAACTTTGTTCTCATCATAATCAATTGAAACCTCTTCCAAGATAGTGGAATCATTACTAAATAAAGTCATGACCTCTCCAAATCCACTTTTATAATTATCACAATAAGATTCAACATCCTCCAAAATAGTGGGATCATTACTTTCTAAAGTTGACACTCTTCCAAACCCACTTTCATCAATATAATCATCATAAGTAGGAGGCATGCTATCATCATAATAAATTTGCATATCAAAACTTGGGAGACTAAAAATATCATCTTCATTAAACATAGCATCCCCAAGCTTGGGGCAGACATTGGTTGCAGCAAATATATTCTCAAACATGTCATTCTCATCAAACATAGCATCCCCAAGCTTGGGCCTTTTCATATTATAAGCATAATCACTCTCATCATTAATAGTATGGATAGCACCGATAGTATAGCAATTATCATCATCACAATGAGTAGTAGGAGCAGCATCATTTGGGAGAGATACCTTTCTACCTTTACTTCTCTGTCTTTCCTTTTTCTTCTTCACATCATGTGTGGGTTCAATCCTCTTTTTGGAGCTCCTTATTAATGAGATTGGTTGAATAGAAGGCTCCTCCTCGTTACCTGATTCATCATAAGAAATAATAGGAGAATATTGGGAAGTCTCTTCCCTTTCGTTAGTACTCTCTTCATCTTCTATTTGTTTTCTTTTCTTTATGTAATTGGCAATATAAGGATTTTCAATGCAATTCACCGCACAATACATATAAATTTCTTCCAGATCAAAATTAAGAACTCTATCAAGGGCAAATTCTAGAATAACCTTAGATATACATTTCATTTCTTCATAACCCAAGAGCAAACTAAGTTCATTATGATGTGCAAGGGAAATCAAGTCATCACAATTTTTGGACACGATACGACCATGAAACAATTTGCATTGGGTACTGAAGTGATCACGTTCATTGCAAAGTTCACAAGTACGGCTAAGAAAGTTTAAGTTTTCAGCACAAACATCTAGCCTTTCTTGCAACCATTTAGTTTCCAAATACTTATGCCTCTTGCAGAATCTATCTTCCCTGTTTGGTATGTACTTACAAACTCTATGCACTCCACAAAAATCGATATGCTTATAAGAGATATTTTCATCATGACTAGTGCAATCATCATTAGTACTATGGATATTCAAAGAGTTCATACTAATAACATTGTAATCATGCTCATCATTCAAAGATTTAGTGCCAAACATTTTATAGACTTCTTCTTCTAGCACTTGAGCACAATTTTCCTTTCCATCATTCTCACGAAAGATATTAAAAAGATGAAGAGTATGGGGCAAACTCAACTCCATTTTTTTACTTTTCTTTTATAAACTAAACTAGTGCTAAAACAAGAAACAAAAAGATTCGATTGCAAGATCTAAAGATATACCTTCAAGCACTCACCTCCCCGGCAACGATGCCAGAAAAGAGCTTGATGTCTACTACACAACCTTCTTCTTGTAGACGTTGTTGGGCCTTCAAGTGCAGAGGTTTGTAGGACAGTAGCAAATTTCCCTCAAGTGGATGACCTAAGGTTTATCACTCTGTGGCGTAGGATGAAGATGGTCTCTCTCAAACAACCCTGCAACCAAATAACAAAGAGTCTCTTGTGTCCCCAACACACCCAATACAATGGTAAATTGTATAGGTGCACTAGTTCGGCGAAGAGATGGTGATACAAGTGCAATATGGATAGTAGATAATGGTTTTTGTAATCTGAAAATATAAAAACAGTAAGGTAACTAATGATAAAAGTGAGCACAAACGGTATTGCAATGCTAGGAAACAAGGCCCAGGGTTCATACTTTCACTAGTGCAAGTTCTCTCAACAATAATAACATAATTGGATCATATAGCTATCCATCAACATGCAACAAAGAGTCACTCCAAAGTCACTAATAGGGGAGAACAAACGAAGAGATTATGGTAGGGTACGAAGGCACAAATCCGAAGGTGGCGAACGGTCAAAGAATTAAACATTATATCTTAGGTAATCCTATAAATGTTGAAACCAATGTGTTTTGAAACCGTAACCCCGGAGGAATACATAAGGGACACTTTCCGGAACGTTTTAGACTCCGAAAAGGAATAGGTATGTGGTACGGTAAGTAAACCGACTCCAAAACAGTTCTAATGGCAATTTTTCTTCCGTTTTGGAATATTTAGAAAAATAGAAAAATAAGAAGAAGTCCGGGAAGGACACGAGGGCTCCACGAGGGTGGAGGGCATGCCCTACCCCCTGGGCGCGCCCCCTACCTCGTGGGCACCTCATGTGCTCTCAGGACTCCATTTTCTTACACGTTACGTATTTTGGTCAGTAAAAATTCATTATATAATCTCCCGGAGGTTTTGACTCCCGTATCACGCAAATATCTCCTGTCTTTGTTTCGAGCTGTCCTGCTGCAAATTTGAGCAACATGTCGTCCCAGGATTCGGAAGGAGAGAGCTATGTGGCTGATTACCTTGCAGATCCTAAAGTCTATGGGGATGTGGAGCATTGTGGTTGGACTACGAAGAATAAGAGGACTATGAACCTAAGGGAAAGGAGGAGACGAGCTCAGATGAAGATGAAGTCCCACTACCTCAACCTGGGGACATGGATGTGGAGTTCAAAAAGTCAAGCCTCCCTGATAGAGTAAAGAAACCTAAGATCGAGTTTATCCCTTTTTGCCTCTTGCAGGAAAACAAACAGGAACTGTGCAAAAAAAGATACTGAGCCTGGAGCTGGAGATCGAGGACCTAAGGGACCAAAATTCTGTCCTCAAGCGCAAATTAAGGAAGAAGCCTACGCCATCAACAAAACCACCATCTTCTTCACCAACAAAGAAGAACTGAGCATCGGGTAAGGGCACTCCCCTTGGCAACTGCCAAGCTTGGGGAGTGCCCAGGTATCGTATCACCATCACTTTTATCTTTACTGCTTTTCTTAGTTCGATCCTTTTGGTAATATCTTGATCTAGTAGTATAGAGTTTTTAGTATGATCTAGTTGTGAGTTTTGCTTTATGATCCTTCTATGTAATCGAGTCCGTGAGCTGTATATAATAAAGGTTAGTGTTGAGTCAAGGGCCTGATTATTTTGCCATGATCTTAAGTGAATAAAAGAAAATAGAAAGAATAAAAAGAAACAAAGAGATCATATGGCTCTTATGGAGAGTAATGAGCTCACATAGAAAGAGTATGATGAATAAAAGTTGTTGAGAGTTGACAAACATAGTTTTGGTCATCGTTATAATTAATAGGAAGTAATAAAGAAAGAGAGGTCTTCACATATAAATACACTATCATTTACATCTTTTATGATTGTGAGCACTCATTAAATATGACATGCTAAAGAGTTGACGTTGGACAAGGAAGACAACGTAATGGGTTATGTTTTCTTACATCTGAGATAAATTATATTGTCATGGATCATCCAACATGGTTGAACTTGCCTTTACCTCTCATGCTAGCCAAATTCTTTGCACCAAGTAGAGATACTACTTGTGCTTCCAAACACCCTTAAACCAGTTTTGCCATGAGAGTCCACCATATCTACCTATGGATTGAGTAAGATCCTTCAAGTAAGTTGTCATCGGTGCAAGCAATAAAAATTGCTCTCTAAATATGTATGATTGATTGGTGTGGAGGAAATAAGCTTTATACGATCGTGTGATATGGAAGAAATAAAAGCGACAGACTGCATAATAAAGGTCCATATCACAAGTGGCAATATAAAGTGACGTTCTTTCGCATTAAGATTTTGTGCATCCAACCATAAAAGCGCATGACAACATCTGCTTCCCTCTGCGAAGGGCCTATCTTTTACCTTTATATCCTACCTTACATAAGAGTCATGGTGATCTTCACCCTTCCTTTTTACATTTTGTCTTTTGGCAAGCACAACATGTTGGAAAGATCCTGGTATATATGGCTAATTGGACGTGAGTTTTCATGAACTATCATTGGGAGGTGATACGTCTCCAACGTATCTATAATTTTTGATTGTTCCATGCTATAGTAGGATCTTATGATATTTCTCCCCCTCTACTCTCTTTTAAGTTTTCCCTTTGAAGTTATCTTATCGGATTAAGTCTTTAAAGATTTGAGATCACTTGATGTATGTCTTGCCGTGCGTATTTGTGGTGACAATGGGATATCACGTGATTCACTTGATGTATGTTTTGGTGATCAATTTGCAGGTTCCGCCCATGAACCTATGCATAGGGGTTGGCACATGTTTTCATCGTGATTCTCTGGTAGAAACTTTGGGGCACTCTTTGAGGTTCTATGTGTTGGTTGAATAGATGAATCTGAGATTGTGTGATGCATATCGTATAATCATACCCACGAGTATCTAGGTGACATTAGGGTTTTGGTTGATTTGTGTCTTAAGGTGTTATTCTAGTACAAACTCTAGGGCTGTTTGTGACACTTATAGGAATAGCCTAACGGATTGATTGGAAAGAATAACTTTGAGGTGGTTTCGTACCCTACCATAATCTCTTTGTTTGTTCTCCGCTATTAGTGACTTTGGAGTGACTCTTTGTTGCATGTTGAGGGATAGTTATGTGATCCAATTATGTTATTATTGTTGAGAGAACTTGTACTAGTGAAAGTATGAACCCTAGGCCTTGTTTCCTAGCATTGCAATACCGTTTACACTCACTTTTATCATTAGTTACCTTGCTGTTTTTCTATTTTCAGATTCCAAAAACCTTTATCTACTATCCATATACCACTTGTATCACCATCTCTTCGCCAAACTAGTGCACCTATACAATTTACCATTCTATTGGGTGTGTTGGGGACACAAGATACTCTTTGTTATTTGGTTGCAGGGTTGCTTGAGAGAGACCATCTTCATCCTACGCCTCCTACGGATTGATAAACCTTAGGTCATCCACTAGAGGGAAATTTGCTACTATCCTACAAACCTCTGCACTTGGAGGCCCAACAACGTCTATAAGAAGAAGGTTGTGTAGTAGACATCAAGCTCTTTTCTGGCGCCATTGCCGGGGAGGTTAGCACTTGAAGGTATATCTTTAGATCTTGCAATCGAGTCTTTTAGTTTCTTGTTTTATCACTAGTTTAGTTTATAAAAGAAAATTAAAAAATGGAATTAAGTTTGCCTCATACGCTTCATCTTTTTACTATATTTCGTGAGTATGATGGAAAGGAAAATTGTGCCAAAGTGTTATAAGAAGAATGCATTAAATTCTTTGGCACTAAATATCTGAATGATGAGCATGATTGCAATGTTGTTAGTATGAATTCCTTGAATATCCATGATACTAATGATATGTAAAGCCACAAGCTTGGGGAAGCTATGTTTGATGAAGATGATATTTTTGTCCCCCAAGTTTTGATGAGCAAAATTATTATGATGAAAGCATGCCTCCTATTTATGACGATTATATTGATGAAAGTGGATTTGGAGAGGTCATGACTTTATTTTGTGATGAACCCACTATTTCGGAAGAGGTTCCAATTGATTATGAGAACAAAGTTGCTATCTATGATGATTATTATGATGACTTGTATGCTATAAAGAATAATGATATCCATGAAACTTGTCATCATGATTTTAGTTTTCAATTGGATTATGCCTCACATGATAGTTATTTTGTTGAGTTTGCTCCCACTACTATTCATGAGAAGAAGTTTGCCTATGTGGAGAGTAATAAAAATTCTATGCTTGTAGATCATGAAAAGAATGCTTTATGTGATAGTTATATTGTTGAATTCATTCATTATGCTACTGAAAATTATTATGAGGGAGGAACATATGCTTGCAGGAATTGCAATAATATCAAGTTTCCTCTCTATGTGCTTAAAATTTTGAAGTTTTGCTTGCTTTACCTTCCTATGAAAGTTGATTCTTGTTCCCACAAGTTGTTTGATCACAAATCCCTATGAATAGGAAGTGGGTTAGACTTAAATGTGATAGTAATATTATTCATGATGCTCTCTTTATGTTACAATTCCTATCTTTTATGTGAGCATCATTGAAATCATCATGCCTAGCTAGGGGCGTTAAACGATAGCGCTTGTTGGGAGGCAACCCAATTTTATTTTAGTTCCTTGATTTTTGTTCCTGTTTAGTAATAAATAATTTATATAGCCTCTGTTTAGATGTGGTTTTATGCTTTTAGTTAGTGTTTGTGCCAAGTAGAACCTTTGGGAAGACTTGGGGAAAGTCTTTGCGATCATGCTGTAGAAAACAGAAACTTTAGCATTCACGAGAATTGCTGCCATTTTTTATTGGAGAGTGATATTTAGTTAATTCTTTTTGAATATGATTAATAGATAAATTCCTAAGGTCCAGAAATTTATTTGAGAATTTTATGAGTTCCAGAAGTATATGTTTGATCCATATTACTACAGACTGTTCTGTTTTTGACAGATTCTGTTTTTGATGTGTTGTTTGCTTATTTTGATGAATCTATGAGTAGTATAGGAGGGTATGAACCATAGATAAGTTGGAATAAAGTAGATATTACACCAATATGAATTTAGAATGAGTTCGCAACAGTACCTAAGTGGTTATTTATTTTCTTATACTAACAGAGCTTACGAGTTTTCTGTTAAGTTTTGTGTTGTGAAGTTTTGAAGTTTTGGGTAAAGATTCAATGGACTATGGAATAAGGAGTGGAAAGAGTCTAAGATTGGGGATGCCCAAGGTACCCCAAGGTAATATTCAAGGACAACCAAGATCCTAAGCTTGGGGATGCCCCGGAAGGCATCCCCTCTTTCGTCTTCGTTCATCCGTAACTTTACTTGGAGCTATATTTTTATTTACCACATGATATGTGTTTTGCTTGGAGCGTCATTTTATTTTATTTAGTTTTGCTTGCTGTTTGAATAAAATACCAAGATCTGAAATTCTTAAATGTTAGAGAGTCTTCATATAGTTGCATAATTATTCGACTACTCATTGATCTTCACTTATATCTTTCGGAGTAGTTTGTCATTTGCTCTAGTGCTTCACTTATATCTTTTTAGAGCACGGTGGTGGTTTTATTTTATAGAAATAATTGATATCTCATGATTCACTTATATTATTTTGAGAGCCTTTTAGAACAGCATGGTAATTTGCTTTGGTTATGAAACTAGTCCTAATATGATGGGCATCCAAGAGGGATATAATAAAAACTTTCATATAAAGTGCATTGAATACTATGAGAAGTTTGATACTTGATAATTGTTTTGAGATATGAAGAAGGTGATATTAGAGTCATGCTAGTCGAGTAGTTGTGAATTTTAGAAATACTTGTGTTGAAGTTTGTGATTCCCGTAGTATGCACGTATGGTGAACCGTTATGTGATGAAGTCGGAGCATGCTTTATTTATTGATTGTCTTCCTTATGAGTGGTAGTCGGGGACGAGCGATGGTCTTTTCCTACCAATCTATCCCCCTAGGAGCATGCGCGTAGTACTTTGTTTCGATAACTAATAGATTTTTGCAATAAGTATGTGAGTTCTTTATGACTAATGTTGAGTCCATGGATTATACGCACTCTCACCCTTCCAGCATTGCTAGCCTCTCTAATACCACACACCTTTTGCCGGTATCGTACACCCACCATATACCTTCCTCAAAACAGCCACCATACCTACCTATTATGGCATTTCCATAGCCATTCCAAGATATATTGCCATGCAACTTTCCACCGTTCCGTTATCAAGTTGTAATTGTTGAGTTGTAAGAAAAATAAAAGTGTGATGATCATCATTATTAGAGCATTGTCCCAGTGAGGAAAGGATGATGGAGACTATGATTCCCCCACAAGTCGGGATGAGACTCCGGAAGAAAAATAAAAGAGGCCAAAGAAGCCCAAATAAAAATACAAAAAGAGGCCATAAAAAAAGAAAAGGAAAAGGCCCAAATAAAAAAATGATGAGAGAAAAAGAGAGAAGGGACAATGTTACTATCCTTTTACCACACTTGTGCTTCAAAGTAGCACCATGATCTTCATAGTAGAGAGTCTCTCATGTTATCACTTTCATATACTAGTGGGCTTCTTTCATTATAGAACTTGGCTTGTATATTCCAATGATGGGCTTCCTCAAAATGCCCTAGGTCTTCATGAGCAAGCAAGTTGGATGCACACCCACTTAGTTTCTTTTTGAGCTTTCATATACTTATAGCTCTAGTGCATTCGTTTCATGGCAATCCCTACTCACTCACATTGATATCTATTAATGGGCATCTCCATAGCCCGTTGATACGCCTAGTTGATGTGAGACTGCTATCTTCTCCCTTTTTGTCTTCTCCACAACCACCACTCTATTCCACCTATTGTGCTATATCCATGGCCTATGCTCATGTATTGCGTGAAGATTGAAAAAGTTTTGAGAATGTCAAAAGTATGAAACAATTGCTTGGCTTGTCATCGGGGTTGTGCATGATTTAAATATTTTGTGTGGTGAAGATAGAGCATAGCCAGACTATATGATTTTGTAGGGATAACTTTCTTTAGCCATGTTATTTTGAGAAGACATAATTGCTTTGTTAGTATGCTTGAAGTATTATTATTTTTATGTCAATATGAACTCTTGTCTTGAATCTTTCGGATCTGAATATTCATACCACAATTAAGAAGAATTACATTAAAATTATGCCAAGTAGCACTCCGCATAAAAAATTCTATTTTTATCATTTACCTACTCGAGGACGAGCAGGAATTAAGCTTGGGGATGCTTGATACGTCTCCAACGTATCTATAATTTTTTATTGCTCCATGCCATATTATCTACTGTTTTGGACATTATTGGGCTTTATTATCCACTTTTATATTATTTTTGGGACTAACCTATTAACCGGAGGCCCAACCCAGAATTGCTGTTTTTTTGCCTGTTTTAGGGTTTCGAAGAAAAGGAATATCAAACGTAGTCCAAACGGAATGAAACCTTCGGGAACGTGATTTTCTCAATGAACAAGACCCGGGAGACTTGTACCCTACGTCAAGAAAGAAAAGAGGAGGCCATGAGGTAGGGGGCGCTCCAACCCCCCCCCCCCCCACCCAGACGCGCCCTCCACCCTCGTGGGCGCCCTGTTGCTCCACCGATGTACTCCTTCGTCCTATATATACCTACGTACCCCCAAATGATCAGATACAGAGCCAAAACCCTAATTCCACCGCTGCAACTTCCTGTATCCACGAGATCCCATCTTGGGGCCTGTTCCGGAGCTCCGCCGGAGGGGGCATCGATCACGGAGGGCTTCTACATCAACACCATAGCCCCTCCGATGAAGTGTGTGTAGTTTACCTCAGACCTACGGGTCCATATTTATTAGCTAGATGGCTTATTCTCTCTTTTTGGATCTCAATACAATGTTCTCCCCCTCTCTTGTGGAGATCTATTCGATGTAATCTTCTTTTTGCGGTGTGTTTGTTGAGACCGATGGATTGTGGGTTTATGATCAAGTCTATCTATGAATATTATTTGAATCTTCTCCGAATTCTTTTATGTATGATTGGTTATCTTTGCAAGTCTCTTTGAATTATCAGTTTGGTTTGGCCTACTAGATTGATCTTTCTTGCAATGGGAGAAGTGCTTAGCTTTGGGTTCAATCTTGCGGTGTCCTTTCCCAGTGACAGTAGGGGCAGCAAGGCATGTATTGTATTGTTGCCATCGAGGATAACAAGATGGGGTTTTCTTAATATTGCATGAGTCTATCCCTCTACATCATGTCATCTTGCTTAAGGCGTTACTCTGTTTTTAACTTAATACTCTAGATGCATGCTGGATAGCGGTCGATGAGTGGAGTAATAGTAGTAGATGCAGGCAGGAGTCGGTCTACTTGTCTCAGACGTGATGCCTATATACATGATCATACCTAGATATTCTCATAACTATGCTCAATTCTGTCAATTGCTCGACAGTAATTTGTTCACCCACCGTAGAATACTTATGCTCTCAAGAGAAGCCACTAGTGAAACCTATGCCCCCCCGGGTCTATCTTTATCATATTAATCTCCTACTACTTAGTTATTTCCTTTTGCTTTTACTTTGCTTTTATTTTACTTTGCATCTTTATCATAAAAATACCAAAAATATTATCTTATCATATGTATCAGATCTCACTCACGTAAGTGGCCTTATAGGGTCTGACAACCCCTATTTGCGTTGGTTGCGAGGATTTATTTGTTTTGTGCAGGTACGAGGGACTCGCGCATACCCTCCTACTAGATTGATACCTTGGTCCTCAAAAACTAAGGGAAATACTTACGCTACTTTGCTGCATCATCCCTTCCTCTTCGGGGAAAACCAACACAGTGCTCAAGAGGTAGCAGGCCTATAGAACTGCATATAAAAATCCTATGGGTATGTCTCCGTATAAAATGGTTTATGGAAAATCATGTCACTTACCTCTCGAACTAGAACATAAGGCTTATTGGGCCACTAAAGAGCTCAATTATGATTTTAAACATGCCGGTGAGAAAAGGTTATTTGACATTAGTTCACTTTATGAATGGAGAACCCAAGCCTACGAAAATGCCAAGTTGTTTAAACAAAAAGTCAAAAGATGGCATGACAAAAGAATACAAAAGCGTGAGTTTAATGTAGGTGATTATGTATTATTATACAACTCTCGTTTAAGATTTTTTGCAGGAAAACTTCTCTCTAAATGGGAAGGTCCTTACGTTATCGAGGAGGTCTATTGTTCCGGTGCCATAAAAATCAACAACTTCGAAGGCACAAATCCGAAGGTGGTGAACGGTCAAAGAATTAAACATTATATCTCAGGTAATCCTATAAATGTTGAAACCAATGTTATTGAAACCGTAACCCCGAAGGAATACATAAGGGACACTTTCCGGAACGTTTCAGACTCTGAAAAGGAATAGGTATGTGGTACGGTAAGTAAACCGACTCCAAAACAGTTCTAATGGCAATTTTTCTTCCATTTTGGAATATTTAGAAAAATAGAAAAATAAGAAGCAGTCCGAGAAGGACACGAGGGCTCCATGAGGGTGGAGGGCGCGCCCTACCCCCTGGGCGCACCCCTACCTTGTGGGCACCTCGTGTGCTCTCCGGACTCCGTTTTCTTACATGTTACGTATTTTGGTCGGTAAAAATTCATTATATAATCTCTGTTTTCTTACACATTACATATAAATATACTATCTTGGACATCTTTTATGATTGTGAGCACTCATTAAAATATGACATGCTAAAGAGTTGACGTTGGACAAGGAAGACAACGTAATGGGTTATGTTTTCTTACATCTGAGATAAATTATATTGTCATGGATCATCCAACATGGTTGAGCTTGCCTTTCCCTCTCATGCTAGCCAAATTCTTTGCACCAAGTAGAGATACTACTTGTGCTTCCAAACACCCTTAAACCAGTTTTGCCATGAGAGTCCACCATATCTACCTATGGATTGAGTAAGATCCTTCAAGTAAGTTGTCATCGGTGCAAGCAATAAAAATTGCTCTCTAAATATGTATGATTTATTGGTGTGGAGGAAATAAGCTTTATACGATCGTGTGATATGGAAGAAATAAAAGTGATAGACTGCATAATAAAGGTCCATATCACAAGTGGCAATATAAAGTGACGTTCTTTTGCATTAAGATTTTGTGCATCCAACCATAAAAGCGCATGACAACCTCTGCCTCCCTCTGCGAAGGGCCTATCATTTACCTTTATCTCCTACCTTACATAAGAGTCATGGTGATCTTCACCCTTCCTTTTTACATTTTATCTTTTGGCAAGCACAACATGTTGGAAAGTTCCTGGTATATTAGGCTAATTGGATGTGAGTTTTCATGAACTATTATTGTTGACATTACCCTTGAGGTAAAACGTTGGGAGGCAAAACTATAAGCCCCTATCTTTCTCTATGTCCGATTAAAACTCCATACCCATAAGTATTGCGTGAGTGTTAGCAATTGTGAAAGACTATATGATAGTTGAGTATGTGGACTTGCTGAAAAGCTCTTATATTGACTCTTTCCTATGTTATGATAAATTGCAATTGCTCCAATGACTGAGATTATAGTTTGTTAGTTTTTCAATGAAGTTTATGATTCATACTTGAAATTGTGATTGAATTGTTACTTTAGCATAAGAGATCATATGACAAGAATTATATAAGTTGCTGTTCTAAGAATGATCATGATGCCCTCATGTCCGTATTTTATTTTTATCGACACCTCTATCTCTAAACTTGTGGACATATTTTTCGATTTCGGCTTTCACTTGAGGACAAACGAGGTCTAAGCTTGGGGGAGTTGATACGTCCATTTTGCATCATGCTTTTATATTGATATTTATTGCATTATGGGATGTTATTACACATTATGTCACAATACTTATGCCTATTCTCACTTATTTTACAAGGTTCACATAAAGAGGGAGAATGCCGACAGCTGGGATTCTGGGCTGGAAAAGGAGCAAATATTAGAGACCTATTCTGCACAGCTCCAAAAGTCCTGAAACTTCACGGAAGACGTTTTCAGAATATATAAAAAATACTAAGCGCAAGAAGTTCACCAGGGGGCCACACCCTGCCCACGAGTGTGGGGGCGCGCCCCCTACCTCGTGGGCCCCCTGGTGGCCCTCCGATGACCATCTTATGCTATATGGAGTCTTTCGATGAGAAAAAAAATCATAAGCCATCTTTCCGGACGAGACACCGCCGCCACACGGCGGAACCTTGGCGGAACCAATCTAGGGCTCTGGCGGAGCTATTTTGCCGGGGAAACTTCCCTCTGGGATGGGGGAAAAACATCACCATCGTCATCACCAACGCTCCTCTCATCGGGAGAGGGCAATATCCATCAAGATCTTCACCAGCACCATCTCCTCTCAAAACCCTAGTTCATCTCTTGTATCCAATTCTTGTCTCCAAGTCTGGGATTGGTACCTGTGGGTTGCTAGTAGTGTTAATTACTCCTTGTAGTTGATGCTAGTTGGTTTACTTGGTGGAAGATCATATGTTCAGATCCTTTATGCATATTAATACCCCTCTGATTATGAACATGAATATGCTTTGTGAGTAGTTACGTTTGGTCCTGAGGACATGGGAGAAGTCTTGCTATTAGTAGTCATGTGAATTTGGTATTCGTTCGATATTTTGATGAGATGTATGTTGTCTCTCCTCTAGTGGTGTTATGTGAACGTTGACTACATGACACTTCGCCATTATTTGGGCCTAGAGGAAGGCATTGGGAAGTAATAAGTAGATGATGGGTTGCTAGAGTGAGAGAAGCTTAAACCCTAGTTTATGCGTTGCTTCGTAAGGGGCTGATTTGGATCCACATGTTTCATGCTATGGTTAGGTTTACCTTAATACTTTTGTTGTAGTTGCGGATGCTTGCAATAGAGGTTAATCCTAAGTTGGATGCTTGTCCAAGTAAGGATAGTACCCAAGCACCGGTCCACCCACATACCAAATTATCAAATTACCGAACGCGAATCATATGAACATGCTGAAACCTAGCTTGATGATATTCCCATGTGTCCTCGGGAGCGCTTTACATCATATAAGAGTTTGTCCAGGCTTGTCCTTTGCTACAAAAAGGATTGGGCCACCTTGCTGCACTTTATTTACTTTTGTTACTTGTTACTCGTTACAAATTATCTTATCACAAAACTATCTATTACCTATAATTTCAGTGCTTGGAGAGAATACCTTGCTGAAAACCGCTTATCATTTCCTTCTGCTCCTCGTTGGGTTCGACACTCTTACTTATCGAAAGGACTACGATAGATCCCCTACACTTGTGGGTCATCAAGACTCTTTTCTGGCGCCGTTGCCGGGAAGTGAAGCTCCTTTGGTAGGTGGAATTTGGTAAGGAAAAATTTATATAGTGTGCTGAAATTTACTGTCACTTGTTACTATGGAAAGTAATCCTTCGAGGGGCTTGTTCGGGGTATCTTCACCCTGACCAGTAGAGCAAAGAGTTGCTCCTCAACCTACGGAACCTACTGAAAATGAAAATGTCTGCTTTGAAATTCCTTCGGGTATGATAGAAAAACTGCTAGCTAATCCTTTTGCAGGAGACGGAACAATTCATCTCGATGAGCACCTAATATATGTGGATGAAGTTTGTGGATTATTTAAGCTTGTAGGTGTACCCGGAGATGTTATTAAGAAGAAGGTCTTTCCTTTATCTTTGAAGGAAGATGGATTGACATGGTATAGGCTATGTGATGATACGGGGTCATGGAACTACAAACGATTGAAATTGGAATTTCATCAGAAGTTTTATCCTATGCATCTTGTTCATCGTGATCGCAATTATATATATAATTTCTGGCCTCGCGAAGGAGAAAGTATCACTCAAGCTTGGGGAGGCTTAAATCAATGTTATATTCATGCCCCAATCATGAGCTCTTGCTACGTCTTGAGCTTGCGTTGGTTTTCTCCGAAGAGCAAGGGATGATGCAACAAAGTAGCGTAAGTATTTCCCTTAGTTTTTGAGAACCAAGGTATCAATCCAGTAGGAGGCTGTGATAGCCTGGCTTATTAGGGATGATAGACTACTCATATCAATAAGGAATTCCTTCTTTTCCGGGAGCCCATTCGGATAGAACTCCAAAGTTAAGCATGCTCAGCTTGGAGTAGTGTCAGGATGGGTGACCGACCGGGAAGTTGCTCCCGGGTGCGCACGAGTGAGGACAAAGTGCGCAGAAAAGACTAGTATTGATCTATGGGGCCAGTCTAGATCCCGCCAGGAGTGACGACCACCGGAGGGTATGTCCGGGGCGTTACAAGTTGGTATCAGAGCCGACTCTCGCGGTTACACGGATGGTTGTGGACATGTGCATGGTCATGTTGTTCATGACGTTTGTGACCCGTCGTGGCACCCGACATGTCACATGTACTGGACTGGAAGCACAGACGTTTGTGCCAAGAGGGAACGTTCCTGTGGCCCGATGAGGACGCCGGTTCCTCTGAGTGGGGGTGTATGTGATAGCCTGGCTTATTAGGGATGATAGACTACTCATATCAATAAGGAATTCCTTCTTTTCCAGGAGCCCATTCGGATAGAACTCCAAAGTTAAGTGTGCTCAGCTTGGAGTAGTGTCAGGATGGGT
Organism: Triticum aestivum; assembly: GCF_018294505.1. NCBI lineage: Eukaryota > Viridiplantae > Streptophyta > Magnoliopsida > Poales > Poaceae > Triticum > Triticum aestivum. The sequence goes on from NC_057812.1 coordinate 596,910,257, forward strand.
GACCGACCGGGAAGTTGCTCCCGGGTGCGCACGAGTGAGGACAAAGTGCGCAGAAAAGACTATTATTGATCTATGGGGCCAGTCTAGATCCCGCCAGGAGTGACGACCACCGGCGGGTATGTCCGGGGCGTTACAAAGGCCACGCTCAAGTCCCTCGTACCTGCACAAAACGATAGCTACTCGCAACCAACGTGATTAGGGGTTGGCAATCCCTTCACGATCACTTACGAGAGTGAGATCTGATAGATATAATATTTTTGGTATTTTTGGTATAAAGATGCAAAGTAAAAAGTAAAAGAAAAATAAAAAGCAAAACAAGATTAAAGTGATGGAGATTGATATGATGAGAATAGACCCGGGGGCCATAGGTTTCACTAGTGGCTTCTCTCAAGAGCATAAGTATTCTACGGTGGGTGAACAAATTACTGTTGAGCAATTGACAGAATTGAGCATAGTTATGAGAATATCTAGGCATGATCATGTATATAGGCATCACGTCCGTGACAAGTAGATCGAAACGATTCTGCATCTACTACTATTACTCCACACATCGACCGCTATCCAGCATGAATCTAGAGTATTAAGTTCATAAGAATAGAGTAATGCATTAGGCAAGATGACATGATGTAGAGGGATAAACTCAAGCAATATGATATAAACCCCATCTTGTTATCCTCAATGGCAATGATACAATACGTACCTTGCTGCCCCTTCTGTCAGTGGGTAAGGACACCGCAAGATCGAACCCAAAGCTAAGCACTTCTCCCATGGCAAGAACTACCAATCTAGTTGGCCAAACCAAACGGATAATTTGAAGAGACTTGCAAAGATAACCAATCATACATAAAAGAATTCAGAGAAGATTCAAATATTATTCATAGATAGACTTGATCATAAACCCACAATTCATCGGTCTCAGCAAACACACCGCAAAAGGAAGATTACATCGAATAGATCTCCACAAGAGAGGGGGAGAACTTTGTATTGAGATTCAAAGAGAGAGAAGAAGCCATCTAGCTACTATCTATGGACCCGAAGGTCTGAGGTAAACTACTCACACTTCATCCGAGGGGCTAGGATGATGTAGAAGCCCTCCGTGATGACGGCCCTCTTCCGGCGGAGCTCCGGAACAGGCCCCAAGATGGGATCTCATGGATACAGAAAGTTGCGGCGGTGGAATTAGGTTTTTGGATCCTGTTCTAATTGTTTGGGGGTACATGTGTATATATAGGAGGAATAAGTACGTCTGTGGAGCACCAAGGGGCCCACGATGCAAGGGGGTGCGCCGTAGGGGGGGGCGCCCCCACCCTCGTGACCTCCACTTTGATCCCCTGGAGTAGGGTCCAGGTCTCCTAGATCACGTTCGGTGAGAAAATCACGTTCCCGAAGATTTTATTCCGTTTGGGCTCTGTTTGATATTCTGTTTCTCCGAAACACTAAAATAGGCAAAAAAACAGCAATTTTGGGCTGGGCCTCCGGTTACTAGGTTAGTCCCAAAAATAATATAAAAGTGGAAAATAAAGCCCAATATAGTCCAAAATAGTAGATAATATAGCATGGAGCAATCAAAAATTATAGATACGTTGGAGATGTATCAGCTCTCAAGAGAAATGATTATTCAAAATTTACATGCTCGGCTTTCTGGTAACAATCGGACCATGCTCGATACTTCTTGTGTTGGCTCTTTTATGACGAAGACTATTGAATTCAAATGGGATTTATTGGAAAGAATTAAACGCAACTCTGAAGATTGGGACCTCGACGAAGGTAAGGAGTCAGGTATGACACCTAAGTTTGATTGTGTTAAATCTTTTATGGATACCGATGTTTTCCGTAAATTTAGCACTAAATATGGACTTGACTCTGAGATAGTAGCTTCTTTCTGTGAATCTTTTTCTACTCATGTTGATCTCCCTAGGGAGAAGTGGTTTAAATATCATCCTCCCATAGAAGTAAAAGTAGCTGCACCTATTAAAGTTGAAGAAAAGAAAGTCACTTATAATGATCCTATTATTCCTATTGCTTATGTTGAGAAACCACCTTTTCCTGTTAGGATATAGGATCATGCTAAAGCTTCAACTATGGTTCGTAAAAGCAATATTAGAACTTATACACCTACTGAGCAAATTAAAGTTGAACCTAATATTGCTATTGTTAAAGATCTCTTGTCTGATAATATTGATGGGCATGTTATTCATTTCCGTGATGAGACTGCTAGAATTGCTAAACCTTGTGCTAAAGATAAACCTAGATCTTTGGTAGGCATGCCTGTTATTTCTGTTAAAATAGGAGATCATTGTTATCATGCCTTATGTGATATGGGTTCTAGTGCTAGTGCTATACCTCATGACTTATACAAAGAAATTATGCATGATATTGCACCTGCTGAGATAGAAGATATTGATGTCACAATTAAACTTGCCAATAGAGATACTATTTCACCAATTGGAATTGTTAGAGATGTTGAAGTCTTGTGCGGGAAAACTAAATATCCTGATGATTTTCTTGTTCTTGGTTCCCCACAAGATAACTTTTGTCCCATTATATTTGGTAGACCCTTCTTGAACATTGTTAATGCTAAGATAGATTGCAAAAAGGATGTTGTTACTATTGGTTTAGGTGATATGTCTCATGAATTTAATTTCTCTAAATTTCGTAGACAACACCGTGAAGAGGAATTGCCTAGTAAAGATGAAATTATTGGTCTTGCTTCTATTGCCGTACCTCCTAGTGATCCTTTAGAACAATATTTGTTAGACCATCAAAATGATATGTTTATGAATGAAAGAAGAAAAATAGATGAAGTATTCTTTAAACAGGAACCCATCCTGAAACACAATTTGCCTGTTGAAATCCTAGGGGATCCTCCTCCGCCTAAGGGTGATCCCGTGTTAGAGCTTAAACCATTACCTGATACTCTTAAATATGTTTATCTTGATGAGAAAAAGATATATCCTGTTATTATTTGTGCTAACCTTTCAGAGCATGAAGAAGAGAGATTATTGAAAACTCTGAAGAAGCACTGTGCTGCTATTGGATATACTCTTGATGATCTTAAGGGCATTAGTCCCACTCTGTGTCAACACAAAATTAATTTAGAGGAAGATGCTAAACCAGTTCATGATCATCAACGACGGCTGTATCCTAAGATGAAGGAAGTGGTAAGAAAGGAAATACTAAAGCTTCTTGAGGCAGATATAATTTATCCCGTTGCTGATAGTCAGTGGGTAAGTCCTGTCCATTGTGTCCCTAAGAAGGGAGGTATTACTGTCGTTCCTAATGATAAAGATGAGTTGATCCCGCAAAGAATTATTACAGGTTATAGGATGGTAATTGATTTCCGCACATTAAATAAAGCTACTAAAAAGGATCATTACCCCTTACCTTTTATCGATCAAATGCTAGAAAGATTATCCAAACATACACATTTTTGCTTTCTAGATGGTTATTCTGGTTTCTCTCAAATACCTGTGTCGGCCAATGATCAATCAAAGACTACTTCTACTTGCCCTTTTGGTACTTTTGCTATAGACGTATGCCTTTTGGTTTATGTAATGCACCTGCTACCTTTCAAAGATGCATGATGGCTATATTCTCTGACTTTGTGAAAAGATTTGTGAGGTTTTCATGGATGATTTTTCCATCTATGGATCCTCTTTTGATGATTTCTTAAGCAACCTTGATCGAGTTTTGCAGAGTGTGAAGAAACAAATCTTGTCTTGAATTGGGAAAAGTGCCACTTTATGGTTAATGAAGGTATGGTCTTGGGGCATAAAGTTTCTGAAAGAGGTATTGAGGTTGATAAAGCCAAGGTTGATGCTATTGAAAAGATGCCATGTCCCAAGGACATCAAAGGTATAAGAAGTTTCCTTGGTCATGTCGGGTTTTATAGGAGGTTCATTAAGGACTTATCAAAAATTTACCGGCCTTTGACTAATTTATTAAAAAAAGATATACCATTTATTTTTGATGATGATTGCGTAGAAGCATTTGAAATACTTAAGAAAGCATTAATCTCTGCACCTATTGTTCAGCCACCTAATTGGAATTTACCCTTTGAAATTATGTGTGATGCTAGTGATTATGTTGTAGGTGTTGTTCTAGGGCAAAGAGTTGATAAGAAACTAAATGTTATTCAATATGCTAGTAAAACTCTAGACAATGCTCAGAGAAATTATGCTACTACTGAAAAAGAATTCTTAGCAGTTGTATTTGCTTGTGATAAGTTCAGACCTTATATTGTTGATTCTAAAGTAACTATTCACACGGATCATGCTACTATTAAATATCTTATGGAAAATAAAGATGTTAAACCTAGACTTATTAGATGGGTTCTCTTGCTACAAGAATTTGATTTGCATATTATTGATAGAAAGGGAGCTGAGAACCCCGTTGCAGACAACTTGTCTAGGTTAGAAAATGTTCTTGATGACCCACTACCTATTGATGATAGCTTTCCTGATGAACAATTAAATGTCATAAATGCTTCTCATACTGCTCCATGGTATGCTGATTATGCTAATTACATTGTTGCTAAATTTATACCACCTAGTTTCACATACCAGCAAAAGAAAAAGTTCTTCTATGATTTGAGACATTACTTTTGGGTTGACCCACACCTTTATAAATAAGGAGTAGATGGTGTTATTAGACGTTGTGTACCTGAGCATGAACAGGAACAGATCCTACGCAAGTGTCACTCCGAGGCTTATGGAGGACACCACGCTGGAGATAGAACTGCACATAAGGTATTACAATCCGTTTTTTACTGGCCTACTCTCTTCTAGGATGCCCGTAAGTTTGTCTTATCTTGTGATGAATGTCAAAGAATTGGTAATATTAGTAGACGTCAAGAAATGCCTATGAATTATTCACTTGTTATTGAACCATTTGATGTTTGGGGCTTTTTTTTTGACCGGGATGATGTTTGGGGCTTTGATTATATTGGACCTTTTCCTGGCTCTAATGGATATACACATATTTTAGTTGATGTTGATTACGTTACTAAGTGGGTAGAAGCTATTCCAACTAGTAGTGCTGATCATACACTACAAGAAAAAGACACATCCGTGACATTTTGGGCCGAACGAATTTTTTTGTCATACATATGACACTTCTATGATGATAATTGTGACAAAACCTGGTATCATCATAGATGTGGTGGGCTCCTACTTCTATGACAAAAAATCATGACAGAAAATGGGCTTTTCGTCCTGGGCGGGCCGGAGACGCAGCTGCATGACATTCTTTGGGCCGTCCATGATGGAAAAAACTGTGGTAGAAGCGAGGGGGAGGAAAATTTCGGGGAGTTCTCGGTTACGGTGGGAGGTCGGGGCCGAGCGATGCGCGTTTCTCTCGTACACGTACGCGCGTGTGTGCGAGGCGTTGGCTCTAACTGAACCCGAGCGAGGTGTTGGGCTCTAATTGAACCCGAGCGATTGCACTACAGGCTACATGTTACTGAACCCGAGCGATCGATCGATGAATGTTAACTGAACCCGATCGAGCGATTCCTTCGCTACTGCTGCTAACTGAAGCCGATCGATGCTGCCTCTGGGATGAACAGTGAGCGTTGTGCGGGGGGGGGGGGGTTGGATGAACAGTGAGCGGTGGCGTTGCCTCTGGATGAATAGGACCCCGTGGTGTGGTGGAGGGCTGGATGAATAGTAGACGGTGGAGGGGTGCCCGTGGAGGGGTGGTTGAACAGGACCCCGTGGTGTGGAGGGCTGGATGAACAGTAGACGGTGGAGGGGTGGTTGAACAGTAGCCGGTGGAGTAGCGCGCGGTGGAGGCTGGATGAACAGGAGCCCGTGGAGGCTGGAGGAGGTCGACGATAGCCCGTGGAGGCTGGAGGAGGTCGGCGGTGGATATAAATAGTATCCCGTGGAGTCCCGTTTTGCGGTACGCCACACCCCTCCCGATGAACAGGACCCCCGTTTCGACCGTAGGAGGTCCGTTTCGTCCGTTTTGCAGTACGCCACATCCCTCCCGATCAACAAGACCCCCGTTTCGACCGTAGGAGGTCCGTTTCCTCCGTTTTGCGGTACGCCGCACCCCTCCCGATCAACAGGACCCCCGTTTCGACCGTAGGAGGTCCGTTTCCTCTGTTTTGCGGTACGCCAGGCCTCGTTTCCATTGCATGTTCTGTCCAAGACCTCCCAATGAACACGGCCACACATTCTGTTCCGACCCAGCCGGTTGGCTCCCACACGTTCCGTTGCCTCCCGATGAACACGACGCATTCCGTTGCCTCCCCATGAACACGACACATTCTGTTGCCTCCCCATGAACACGACGACAACGTTGTTTCTCCATTCCAACCTAGCCATGTACACGAGCCCTGGCCGTACGTATGCACGAGTAGGCGTTCGAGACCCCGCCCGTATGTACACATATGTGGCCGTATTTTCTTTCTTGCACCTTGGCCGTTGTACGTACGTGTACATGCTACGTGCGCGCCTCTACTACGACACGTACGCGCCTCTACTACGACACATGCGCGCCTCTACATCCACCAGTATATATGTACGTACACGTTCGCGACCAGAATGACAACGCTACGTATGCTTCGACCAGGTGGGTCCCGACTGTCAGGCACTTCCTTGCCTGCGAAGATGTAGCTGGTGGGTCCCAGCAGTCAGGGGGGCGAATCGTTTTTTTGCCCGTACGCACTTCCTTGCGTGCGAAGATGTAGCTGGTGGGTCCCAGCAGTCAGGGGGGAAATGTTTTTTTCGCAAAATACGGTGGCCCGTCCGGTGGGTCCCCAATGTCAGGTGGAGGAATAATTATTTTGCACGTAATAAGGATGCACTTCCTTGCTGTGGCCATGGACCCAGCTGTTAGCCTCTCCACGTACAGTCCATGTCCGATGGAAGCCGTTCCTTGACCATGTTGACCACGCCGCGCCGAGAGCACCAGGGCGGTGGACGACGGCGAGGCCTAGGAAGGGAACGATGCAGAGCTGGGGAAGACGCGGCAGTGGATGCCCATGCGTAGAGGAGTATGAGGGTTCACTGATTTGCTACGGTGAGAGGCTGTCGTCGCCGCAGAATAACAGGGGGTGTGGGTGAGTAGAGGGATGGCCTGGCCAGCGGTGGGAGTAGTAGGGGCGGTGAGGCCTCCGCCGCATCGCAGCCGGCCACGGGAGGCAGGAGCAGGAGGCACGACCGGCGCTGGTTTGGGCGGCTGGAGCAAGAAGACCAGAGGTTGAAGAAGCACTCCGGTCGTTGGATGGACATTGTACGGTCACTGGAGCTAGAATCATGCATATTGACTAAGTTGACAAAGCCCTCCGTCCCCGTCAACTTAGTAGGCCCTCAAGTCAGCCTGCCACTATACTGGGCCCCAGCTAACAGGGGGAGTATTCATTTTTTTGTGCGTAATAAGGAGGCACTTCCTTGCGTGCGAAGATATAGCTAGTGGGTTCGAGCTGTCAGTGGCGATAACGTTTTTTTTCGCAAAATACAGAGGCCCTTTCGATGGGTCCCTGATGTCAGGTGGAGGAATCATTATTTTGCGTGTAATAAGGAGGCATTTCCTTGCGTGCGGCCGTGGACCCAACAGTCGGCCTCTCCACGTACAGTCCACTTCAGATGCATGTCGGTCGTTGACCACGTTGACCAGGCCGCGCCGAGAGCACCAGGGCGGTGGACGACGACGAGGCCTAGGAAGGGAACGACCCGGAGGCAGGGAAGACTCGGCAGTTGTTTCCCACGCGGAGGGGAGTACGACTGTACGAGGGTTTACTGGTTCGTCTGCCGTCGCCGGAGAATAACAGCAGGTGTGGGTGAGTAGAGGGATGGCTAGGCCAGTGATGGGAGTACGGTGGGGCGGTGAGGCCTGCACGGCAGCAGAGCCGGCCGCGGGGAGGAGGGAGCAGGCAGTCCCGCCGATGCTTGTTTGAGCGGCTGGAGCAGGAAGAGCAGAGATTGAAGAAGCACGACAACCGTTGGATAGCCATCCAATAGTCACTGCTTGTGCGTCAACCTTTTTTTTAGGAAAGCCTCAAATCTGTGGAAAACAGCATACAACCCATCTACTATTATTTCTAATAATTTACAGCCCATTTGCTAATTATTAAGGTTTTTTGGAGCCCATATTCTTTTTGTTAGCATTACAACCCATATTGTGGCCACGGTTAAAAAATTATACAAATTTTTGCATATTTCGGTGCGGTCCGAACTGTTTTTAATCCTGAAATTTCGACTCACATTCAAACTGATTTTAAAAATAAATGTATATCAATATAAAATACAACAAATTCTCCATGCATAAAAATTAATGTAATTTAAAATCTCAAAATGAAAAAAAGATATTTGAAACTAATTGTCGGTTTGATGTGTTTTAAAAATGTACGGCCCATTTCTCATTACCGATAGGCCATTTTCTTGGCCAGCCGAATGATACTCTCCCCGTCTTGAAAGATTTGCAGCCCAGCAGGCTTAACAAGCGACTTACTTGGCAAATCACAAAAATACTGAGTTGTGGCCGTGGACCCTGCTGTCAGTCCATTTGTTTTTTTGTCCATTTGGTGGGCTGGGTGAAACAATGATGTAGCATCTATGCAGCCCGTTTAAATCCCATTTGCATTTTCTCAAAATCCACGGACTTGCTCGGCTGGGTGAAAATATCATGTTGGGATAGACGGAGAAATGTTATAAAAACATAAACACATGATTGCACGTTATTAAAAATCTTTGCAAGCTTATGTACGCAATCACTAGGAGTTAACTTGCCAAGTTATATATAAACAATTATTATTATTATTATTATTATTATTATTATTATTTTGTAAGAACTTTCAACTTACAAAATAAAATATCATTTTAATTTGATGAGTTAATAGTACATGGGGTATTATTATTTTTTAGGCTAGACGTGGGACAGTTGAGTTGGTTCTAGGGGAAAGTACTCGGAGAAAACTCAATTTACATCGAAAAAGAAAGTGGGAGAAAATTCAGAGACCTGCTGGGTCCACCTAAGGAGGGGAATATGTTGGGAGTAAGGAGATTCAAAGCACGGCAGCCGAGTGAACTTGTTTTTTTATGGACAAGTGAACTAGTTTACATACATAAGCAAATAGCCACTGAAAAAAGCAATCGGGTTAATGGGTTCTTAAAAGAAATATTTCGGACAAAACAGATAATTATGACACATAGGTGAATGCATGAAACACTATGATGATAAAGGTGCTTATAAACAGATAAAGTACAACATCTAGACCTTTCTGGCACGCTTGATCATGACGCTGCGGCTGTCCGTGTACTCGTCGGTTACGGGAAGCAGACACTCCCTCATGTCCAAGATCTGCCTGTACATGTCGTAGCATGCGTATGCGTCCTTGGCCATGTAGGTTATGTAGGCTAGATTCAGAGGTACCTCCCACGTGTTCATGTCGTCTTCTTTCATGTTGGCGTAACAGGGGTCGATGATGGTCTCAGCGAGGTCAACCATGGAGTCCTTCTCCTGCCCGTTGCTGATGATCTTATATTGCTTCTAGATGTCGACAAGCTTGTTGCACTAGATGGCCGAATCGTCGCGTTCTTCCTTCTCTCCACCGTAGCGAAGGTGCAGTCGGCGTGCCAATGAAACGGGCGCATGGTCCAGAACTTGGTGCAGCCATAGGACTGAGGCGAGGCAGAGCTTCACCAAGTCCATATCGTTGGTGTACATCACATTCAACTTGGTGCAGCCATATGACTGAACGGCGAACTCAAAGGGGAACTCCTTGCTAAAGTCCATATCCAGCAGGCTCACCCCTCAGATCGCCATTGGAGTCTCTTCGAGTGAACGAGTGTGTAGGCGGCGTCAGCAGTTCGTTTTTCAGCTCTTGGGGAACTGGATTCAATAGTAAGCTGAGTGTGTACAGGCAACAACAGTTACTACCCCTCTGAGGGAGTCCTGGATTAGGGGGTCTCTGGACAGCTGGACTATATCCTTTGGCCGGACTGTTGGACTATGAAGATATGAGATAGAAGACTTCGTCGCGTGCCCGGATGGGACTCTACTTGGCGTGGAAGGCAAGCTAGGCAATACGGATATGCATACCTCCTCCTTTGTAACCGACCTTGTGTAACCCTAGCCTCCTCCGGTGTCTATATAAACCGGAGGGTTTTAGTCCGTAGGACAACAGACAATCATACCATAGGCTAGCTTGTAGGGTTTAGCCTCTCTGATCTCGTGGTAGATCAACTCTTGTACTACTCATATTATCAAGAATAAATCAAGCAGGACGTAGGGTTTTACCTCCATCAAGAGGGGCCGAACCTGGGTAAAACATCGTGTGCCCTGCCTCCTGTTACCATCCGCCTTAGATGCACAGTTCGGGACCCCCTACCCGAGATCCGCCGGTTTTGACACCGACATTGGTGCTTTCATTGAGAGTTCCTCTGTGTCGTCATCATTAGGATTGATGGCTCCTTCGATCATCGATAGCGATGCAGTCCAGGGTGAGACTTTTCTCCCCGGACAGATCTTTGTATTCGGTGGCTTCGCACTGCGGGCCAACTCGCTTGGCCATCTGGAGCAGATCGAGAGTTACGCCCCTGGCCACCAGGTCAGGTTTGGAAGCTTAAACTACACGACCGATATCCGCGGAGACTTGATATTCGACGGATTCGAGCCCCTGCCTAGTACGCGACACGGTCACGATGAGCATGATTTAGCTCTACCATCGGACAGTGTTTAGGAGATCGCACCAGCAACCGCTCCGACCCTCAATTCGGAGCCAGTTGCGCCATCCATGGACGGGTGGATAGACCCCGCCACGGAGGCCATATCCTCAGCGGCGATCGAGCCGAGTATCGACCTTACCCGTCACGAGAGCCGTGATGCCAAACTGCCGGATCCTTCCCCAGCCACGGACTCCGAACCGCCTGCGCCCGTGCCTATCGAATCCGACTGAGCGCCGATCATGGAGTTTACCTCCGCAGATATCTTTCAGCACTCGCCCTTCGTCGACATACTGAACCCATTAAGGTCTCTCTCCTTGTCAGGAGAGTCCTGGCCGAACTATGTCCGGCAGGATTGGGATGCGGATGACGAAGAAATTCACCGCCCACCCACCACCCACTTAGTAGAGACTGTCGACGAATTGACCGACATGCTCGACTTCGACTCCGAAGACATCAACGACATGGACGATGATGCAGGAGGCGGACAAGAACCACTGCCCACAGGGCACTGGACAACCACCTCATCATATGATATATATATATATATGGTGGACACACCCAAAGAAGGCAATGGCGACGGGACAGCGGAGGATGACCCCTCCAAGAAGCAACCCAAGCGCCGACGTCAACGGCACCGCTCTAAGAATCGCCAAGGCAAAAGCAGTGATACCGGCACCGGAGATAATAGCACTCCGGACAGTGCCGAAGATAACAACAATCCCCTCCAGCAAGAATTAGAGCAAGAGGATGGAGAAGCCAGCCCTCCCGAGAGAGCGGTAGATGGAGAGGCGGAGAATGATAATTACATGCCTCCCTCCGAAGACGAGGCAAGCCTCGACGATAATGAATTTTTCGTGCCTGAGGATCCCGTCAAACAAGAGCGCTTCAAGCGTCGGCTTATAGCCACGGCAAATAGCCTAAAGAAAAAGCAACAGCAGCTTCAAGCTGATCAAGATTTGCTAGCTGACAGATGTACCGAAGTCCTTGCGGCCGAGGAATATAAACTCGAACGTCCCTCCAAGAGTTACCCAAAGCACAGGTTGCTACCCCGACTGGAGGAGGAAGCACCAAAACCTACATCTCCAGCGTATGACGCGGCTGATCGGCCACCCCGTGGCCATGATAGAGAGGCATTTCAGCCAAAAGCTCAGCCTGCACCCCGACGTCACTCAAATAAAAATGTCAAGGCATGGGGAAATACGCCAGACCTGCGAGACGTATTGGAGGACAAAGCAAAACACACAAGATCGATCTACGGATCACGAGGGCGCGCCACTATGCGAGACGATAACCGTCACACCGGATACAGTAAAAGTAAATCCGGCAGGGCCAAACATAGCGGACAAGACTCATTTGAGCTGCATCGTGATATAACCTAGTACAGAGGCGCTGCACCCCCCCTATGCTTCACAGACGAAGTAATGGATCCCCAAATCCCAGAGGGTTTCAAACCCGTAAATATCGAATCATACGACGGCACAACAGATCCTGCGGTATGGATCGAGGACTTCCTCCTGCACATCCACATGGCCCGCGTTGACGATCTACACGCCATCAAATATCTCCCACTCAAACTCAAAGGACCAGCTCGGCATTGGCTCAACAGCCTGCCAGCAGAATACATTGGCTGTTGGGAAGATCTGGAAGCCACATTCCTCGACAACTTCCAGGGCACTCATGTGCGACCACCAGATGCCGATGACTTGAGCCACATAATTCAGCAGCCAGAGGAATCGGCCAGGCAATTCTGGACATGGTTCCTGACAAAGAAAAATCAAATCGTGACTGTCCGGATGCAGATGCCCTAGCAGCTTTTAAGCACAACATCCGCGCCGAGTGGCTCGCCCGGCACCTTGGCCAGGAAAAGCCAAAATCTATGGCAGCCCTCACGACACGCATGCCCCGCTTTTGCGCGGGAGAAGACAGCTGGCTGGCTCGCAGCAATAATATATCAAAGAACCATGGTACTTCGGATACCAAGGATGGCAATGGCAGGTCACATCGCAACAAACACAAGCGCCGCATCAACATTGATAATACCGAGGATACGACATTCAATGCCGGATTCAAAGGCTCTAAACACGGTCAGCGGAAAAAGCCATTCAAAAGAAGAACTCCGGGCCCGTCCAGTTTGGACCGTACACTCGATCGCTCGTGTCAAATACACGGCACCCCCGACAAGCCAGCCAACAGCACCAACAGGGATTGTTGGGTGGTCAAGCAGGCCGGCAAGTTAAATGCCGAAAACAAAGATAAGGGGTTGCATAGCAATGACGAGAAGGACCCCCGGCTGCCACCGGAGGACAGAAGAGGTTCCCCCCACAAGTACGGACGGTGAACATGATATACGCAACCCACATCCCCAAGAGGGAGCGGAAGCATGCACTAAGGGACGTATATGCGTTGGAGCCAGTCGCCCCAAAGTTTAACACATGGTCCTCTTGTCCGATCATGTTCGAGCGCAGGGACCACTCCACTAGTATCTGTCATGGCGGATTCGCCGCACTGGTCCTAGACCCAATCATTGATAGATTTCACCTCACTCGGGTCCTTATGGATGGCAGCAGCAGCCTGAACCTTCTTTATCAGGACACAATGTGCAAAATGGGTATAGACCCCTCAAGGATCAAACCAACAGAAACGACCTTCAATGGCATAATACCAGGTGTAGAGGCCCATTGCACAGGCTCAGTCACACTGGAAGTGGTCTTCGGATCCCCGGATAATTTCCGAAGTGAGGAGTTAATCTTCAATATAGTCCCGTTCCGCAGTGGCTATCATGCACTGCTCGGGCGAACCGCATTTGCAAGATTCAATGTGGTACCGCATTATGCATACCTCGAGCTCAAGATGTCAGGACCTCGGGGGGTCATCACAGTCAATGGAAACACAGAGCGCTCTCTCCGCACGGAGGAGCACACTGCGGCCCTCGCAGCAGAAGCGCAAAGCAACCTCTTAAGGCAATCCACCAGTTCGGCTATTAAAGACCTAGACACCTTCAAGCGCGCCCGAAGTAATCGGCAACAAGACCGCCTGGCACGTTCCGAGCTCGCATAGCAATACGGTGTTGCGGAACGTAGTAATTTCAAAAAATTTCCTACGCACACGCAAGATCATGGTGATGCATAGCAACGAGAGGGGAGAGTGTTGTCTACGTACCCTCGTAGACCGAAGCGGAAGCGTTGACGCAACGTAGAGGAAGTAGTCGTACGTCTTCTCGGTTCAACCGATCCAAGCACCGTTACTCCGGCACCTCCGAGTTCTTGGCACACGTTCAGCTCGATGACGCTCCCCGGGCTACGATCCAGCAAAGCTTCGGGGAAGAGTTCTGTCAGCATGACGGCGTGGTGACGATCTTGATGTTCTACCGTCGCAGGACTTCTCCTAAGCACCGCTACAATATGACCGAGGTGTAATATCGTGGAGGGGGGCACCACACATGGCTAAGGAACGATCATGAAGATCAACTTGTGTGTGTTCTAGGGTGCCCCCGTGCCCCCGTATATAAAGGAGCCAAGGGGAGGGGGCGGCCGGCCAAGGAGGGCGCGCCAAGGGGGAGTCCTATTCCCACCGGGAGTAGGACTCCCTTCTTTCCTAGTTGGATAAGGAGAAGGGGAAAGTGGAGGAAGGGGGAAAGGAAAGGGGGGGGCGCCGCCCCCCTTCCCTTGTCCTATTCGGACTAGGAAGGGGAGGGGCGCGCGGCCACCTCTTGCCTCCTTTCCTCTTCTCCCTTAAGGCCCATGTAGGCCCAATAACCCCCCGGGGGGTTCCGGTAACCCCCCCACCCCCGGTACTCCGGTAAAATCCCGATTTCACCCGGAACGATTCTGATATCCAAATATAGGCTTCCAACATATCGATCTTTATGTCTCGACCATTTCGAGACTCCTCATCATGTCCATGATCACATCCGGGACTCCGAACAACCTTCGGTACATCAAAATACATAAACTCATAATGAAACTGTCATCGAAACCTTAAGCGTGCGGACCCTATGGTTTGAGAACAATGTAGACATGACCGAGACATGTCTCCGGTCAATAACGAATAGCGGAACCTGGATGCTCATATTGGCTCCTACATATTCTACGAAGATCTTTATTGGTCAGACCGCATAACAACATACGTTGTTCCCTTTGTCATCGATATGTTACTTGCCCGAGATTCGATTGTCGGTATCTCAATACCTAGTTCAATCTCGTTACCGGCAAGTCTCTTTACTCGTTTCGTAATACATCATCTCACAACTAACTCATTAGTTGCGATGCTTGCAAGGCTTATGTGATGTGCATTACCGAGAGGGCCCAGAGATACCTCTTCGACAATCGGAGTGACAAATGCTAATCTCGAAATACGCCAACCCAACATGTACCTTTGGAGACACCTGTAGAGCACCTTTATAATCACCAAGTTACATTGTGACGTTTGGTAGCACACAAAGTGTTCCTCCGGCAAATGGGAGTTGCATAATCTCATAGTCATAGGAACATGTATAAGTCATGAAGAAAGCAATAGCAACATACTAAACGATCGGGTGCTAAGCTAATGGAATGGGTCATGTCAATCAGATCATTCACCTAATGATGTGATCCCGTTAATCAAATAACAACTCTTTGTCCATGGTTAGGAAACATAACCATCTTTGATTAACGAGCTAGTCAAGTAGAGGCATACTAGTGACACTCTGTTTGTCTATGTATTCACACATGTATTATGTTTCCGGTTAATACAATTATAACATGAATAATAAATATTTATCATGATATAAGGAAATAAATAATAACTTTATTATTGCCTCTAGGGCATATTTCCTTCAGTCTCCCACTTGCACTAGAGTCAATAATCTAGTTCACATCACCATGTGATTTAACACTAATAGTTCACATCTTTATGTGATTAGTTCACATCTTCATGTGACCAACACCCAAAGGGTTTACTAGATTCAGTAATCTAGTTCACATTGCTATGCGATTAACACCCAAAGAGTACTAAGGTGTGGTCATGTTTTTCCTGTGAGAGAAGTTTAGTCAACGGGTCTGCCACATTCAGATCCGTATGTATTTTGCAAATTTCTATGTCAAAATGCTCTGCATAGAGCTACTCTAGCTAATTGCTCCCACTTTCAATATGTATCCAGATTGAGACTTAGAGTCATCTGGATTAGTGTCAAAACTTGCATCGACGTAACCCTTTACGACGAACCTTTTTGTCACCTCCATAATCGAGAAACATATCCTTATTCCACTAAGGATAATTTTGACCGCTGTCCAGTGATCTACTCCTAGATCACCATTGTACTACCTTGCCAAAATCAGTGTAGGGTATACAATAGATCTGGTACATAGCATGGCATACTTTATAGCCTATGGCTGAGGCATAGGGAATGACTTTCATTCTCTTTCTATCTTCTGTCGTGGTCGGGTTTTGAGTCTTACTCAATTTCACACCTTGTAACACAGACAAGAACTCTTTCTTTGACTGTTCTATTTTGAACTACTTCAAAATCTTGTCAAGGTATGTACTCATTGAAAAAAACTTATCAAGCGTCTTGATCTATCTCTATAGATCTTGATGTTCAATATGTCAGCAGCTTCACCGAGGTCTTTCTTTGGAAAACTCTTATTCAAATATCCCTTTATGCTATCCAGAAATTCTATATCATTTCCAATTAGTAATATGTCATCCACATATAATATCAGAAATGCTACAGAGCTCCCACTCACTTTCTTGTAAATACAGGCTTCTCCAAAAGTCTGTATAAAACCAAATGCTTTGATCACACTATCAAAGCGTTTATTCCAACTCCAAGAGGCTTGCACCAGTCCATAAATGGATCGCTGGAGCTTGCACACTTTGTTAGCTCCCTTTGGATTGACAAAACCTTCCAGTTTCATCATATACAACTCTTCTTCTAGAAATCCATTCAGGAATGCAGTTTTGACATCCATCTGCCAAATTTCATAATCATAAAATGCGGCAATTGCTAACATGATTCGGACAGACTTAAGCATCGCTACGGGTGAGAAGGTCTCATCGTAGTAAATCCCTTGAACTTGCCGAAAACCTTTTGCGACAAGTCGAGCTTTGTAGACAGTAATATTACCGTCAGCATCAGTCTTCTTCTTGAAGATCCATTTATTCTCAATTGCTTGCCGATCATCGGGCAAGTCAACCAAAGTCCATACTTTGTTCTCATACATGGATCCCATCTCAGATTTCATGGCTTCAAACCATTTCGCGGAATCTAGGTTCATCATCGCTTCCTCATAGTTCGCAAGTTCGTCATGGTCTAGTAACATGACTTCCAGAATAGGATTACCGTACCACTCTGGTGCGGATCTCACTCTGGTTTACCTACGAGATTCGGTAGTAACTTGATCTGAAGTTATATGATCATCATCATTAGCTTCCTTACTAATTGGCGTAGTAGTCACAAGAACAGATTTCTATGATGAACTACTTTCCAATAAGGGAGCAGGTACAGTTACCTCATCAAGTTCTACTTTCCTCCCACTCACTTCTTTCGAGAGAAATTCCTTCTCTAGAAAGGATCCATTCAAAGCAACGAATATCTTGCCTTTGGATCTGTGATAGAAGGTGTACCCAACATTTTCTTTTTGGGTATCCTACGAAGGCGCACTTCTCCGATTTGGGTTTGAGCTTATCAGGTTGAAACTTTTTCACATAAGCATTGCAACCTCAAACTTTAAGAAACGACAACTTAGGTTTCTTGCCAAACCATAGTTCATACGGTGTCGTTTCAACGGATTTAGATGGTGCCCTATTTAACGCGAATGCAGTTGTCTCTAATGCATAATCCCAAAATGATAGTGGTAGATTGGTAAGAGACATCATAGTTTGCACCATATCTAATAAAGTACGGTTATGACGTTCGGACACACCATTATGCTGTGGTGTTCCAGGTGGTGTGAGTAGTGAAACTATTTCACATTGTTTTTAACTAAAGGCCAAACTCGTAACTCAAATATTTTCTCCGCGATCAGATCGTAGAAACTTTATTTTCTTGTCACGATGATTTTCCACTTCACTCTGAAATTCTTTGAACTTTTCAAATGTTTCAGACTTATGTTCCATCAAGTAGATATACCCATATCTGCTCAAATCATCTGTGAAGTTCAGAGAATAAAGATTCTTGCCGTGAGCCTTAACACTCATCGGACCGCATACATCGGTATGTATTATTTCCAATAAGTCAGTTGCTCGCTCCGGAGAATGGAGTCTTACTCATCTTGCCCATGAGGCATGGTATGCAAGCATCAAGTGATTCATAATCAAGTGATTCCAAAATCCCATCAGCATGGAGTTTCTTCATGCGCTTTACACCAATATGACATAAACGGCAGTGCTACAAATAAGTTGCACTATCATTATTAACTTTGCATCTTTTGGCTTCAATATTATGAATATGTGTACCACTAAAATCGAGATCCAA
The DNA here is from genome assembly GCF_018294505.1 of Triticum aestivum. NCBI lineage: Eukaryota > Viridiplantae > Streptophyta > Magnoliopsida > Poales > Poaceae > Triticum > Triticum aestivum. The sequence goes on from NC_057812.1 coordinate 596,928,383, forward strand.
CAAACCATTTTCGTTGGTGTGTATGACCATAGAAGGTTTTATTCATGTAAACAAAACAACAATTGTTCTCTAACTTAAATGAATAACCGTATTGCAATAAACATGATCAAATCATATTCATGCTCAATGCAAACACCAAATAACACTTATTTAGGTTCAACACTAATCACGAAAGTACAGGGAGTCTGCGATGATGATCATATCAATCTTGGAACCACTTCCAACACACATCGTCACTTCACCCTTAACTAGTCTTTGTTTATTCTGCAACTCCCGTTTCGAGTTACTAATCTTAGCAACTGAACTATTATCAAATACTGAGGGGTTGCTATAAACACTAGTAAAGTACACATCAATAACATGTATATCAAATATACTTATGTTCACTTTGCCATCCTTCTTATCCGCCAATCACTTGGGGTAGTTCCGCTTCCAGTGACCAGTCCCTTTGCAGTAGAAACACTTAGTCTCAGGCTTAGGACCAGACTTGGGCTTCTTCACTTAAGCAGCAACTTGCTTGCTATTCTTTTTGAAGTTCCCCTTCTTCCCTCTGCCCTTTTCTTGAAACTAGTGGTCCTGTCTACCATCAACACTTGATGTTTTCTCGATTTCTACCTTCGTCAATTTCCGCATTACAAAGAGCTTGGGAATCGTTTCCGTTATCCCTTGCATATCATAGTTCATCATGAAGTTCTACTAACTTGGTGATGGTGACTAGAGAATTCTGTCAATCACTATCTTATCTGGAAGATTAACTCCCACTTGATTCAAGCGATTGTAGTACTCAGACAATCTGAGCACATGCTCACTAGTTGAGCGATTCTCCTCCATCTTTTAGCTATAGAACTTGTTGGAGACTTCATATCTCTCAACTCGGGTATTTGCTTGAAATATTAACTTCAACTCCTGGAACATCTCATATGCTCCATGACGTTCAAAACGTCTTTGAAGTCCCGATTCTAAGCCATTAAGCATGGTGCACTAAACTATCAAGTAGTCATCATATTGAGCTAGCCAAACGTTCATAACGTCTGCATCTGCTCCTGCAATAGGTCCGTCACCTAGCGGTGCATCAAGGACATAATTCTTCTATGCAGCAATGAGGATAAACCTCAGATCACGGATCCAATCCGCATCATTGCTACTAACATCTTTCAGCACAATTTTCTCTAGGAACATATCAAAATAAACACAGGGAAGCAACAACGCGAGCTATTGATCTACAACATAATTTGCAAAATACTACCAGGACTAAGTTTCATGATAAATTTAAGTTCAATTAATCATATTACTTAAGAACTCCCACTTAGATAGACATCCCTCTAATCCTCTAAGTGATTACGTGATCCAAATCAACTAAACCATGTCCGATCATCACGTGAGATGGAGTAGTTTCATTGGTGAACATCGTTATGTTGATCATATCTGCTATATGATTCATGCTCGACCTTTCGGTCTCCGTGTTCCGAGGCCATATCTGTATATGCTTGGCTCGTCAAGTATAACCTTAGTATTCTGCGTGTGCAACTATTTTGCACCCGTTGTATTTGAACGTAGAGCCTATCACACCCGAACATCACATGGTGTCTCAGCACGAAGAACTTTTGCAACGGTGCATACTCAGGGAGAACACTTCTTGATAATTAGTGACAGATCATCTTATAATGCTACCGTCAATCAAAGCAAGATAAGATGCATAAAAGATAAACATCACATGCAATCAATATAAGTGATATGATATGGCCACCATCATCTTGTGCTTGTGATCTCCATCTTCAAAGCACCGTCATGATCACCATCGTCACCAGCGCGACACCTTGATCTCCATCGTAGCATCATTGTCATCTCGCCAATCTTATGCCTCCACGACTATCGCTACCGCTTAGTGATAAAGTAAAGCATTACAACGCGATTGCATTGCATACAATAAATCGACAACCATATGGCTCCTGCCAGTTGCCGATAACTCGGTTACAAAACATGATCATCTCATACAATAAAATTTAGCATCATGTCTTGACCATATCACATCACAACATGCCCTGCAAAAACAAGTTAGACGTCCTCTACTTTGTTGTTGCAAGTTTTACGTGGCTGCTACGGGCTTAAGCAAGAACCAATCTTACCTACGCATCAAAACCACAACGATAGTTTGTCAAGTTGGTGCTGTTTTAACCTTCGCAAGGACCGGGCGTAGCCACACTCGGTTCAACTAAAGTTGGAGAAACTGTTACCCGCTAGCCACCTTTGTGCAAAGCACGTCGGGAGAACCGGTCTCGCGTAAGCGTACGCGTAATGTCGGTCCGGGCCGCTTCGTCCAACAATACCGCCAAACCAAAGTATGACATGCTGGTAAGCAGTATGACTTATATCGCCCACAACTCACTTGTGTTCTACTCGTGCATATAACATCAACATATAAAACCTAGGCTCGGATGCCACTGTTGGGGAACGTAGTAATTTCAAAAAATTTCCTACGCACACGCAAGATCATGGTGATGCATAGCAATGAGAGGGGAGAGTGTTGTCTATGTACCCTTGTAGACCGAAGCAGAAGCGTTGACGCAACGTAGAGGAAGTAGTCGTACGTCTTCCTGGTTCAACCGATCCAAGCACCGTTACTCCGGCACCTCCGAGTTCTTGGCACACGTTCATCTCGATGACGCTCCCCGGGCTACGATCCAACAAAGCTTCGGGGAAGAGCTCCGTCAGCACGACGGCGTGGTGACGATCTTGATGTTCTACCATCATAGGGCTTCTCCTAAGCACCGCTACAATATGACCGAGGTGTAATATCATCGAGGGGGGCACCGCACACGGCTAAGGAATGATCACGAAGATCAACCTGTGTGTGTTCTAGGGTGACCCCTTGCCCCCGTATATAAAGGAGCCAAAGGGAGGGGGCAGCCGGCCAAGGAGGGCGCGCCAAGGGGGAGTCCTACTCCTACCGGGAGTAGGACTCCCTTCTTTCCTAGTTGGATAAGGAGAAGGGGAAAGAGGAGGAAGAGGGAAAGGAAAGGGGGGGGGGGGGGGCGCCGCCCCCCTTCCCTTGTCCTATTCGGACTAGGAAGGGGAGGGGCGCGTGGCCACCTCTTGCATCCTTTCCTCTTCTCCCTTAAGGCCCATGTAGGCCTAATAACCCCCCGGGGGGTTCCGGTAACCCCCCGGTACTCCGGTAAAATCCCGATTTCACCCGGAACGATTCCGATATCCAAATATAGGCTTCCAATATATCGATCTTTATGTCTCGACCATTTCGAGACTCCTCGTCATGTCCATGATCACATCCGGGACTCCGAACAACCTTCGGTACATCAAAATACACAAACTCATAATGAAACTGTCATCGAAACCTTAAGCGTGCGGACCCTACGGTTCGAGAACAATGTAGACATGACCGAGACATGTCTCCGGTCAATAACCAATAGCGGAACCTGGATGCTCATATTGGCTCCTACATATTCTACGAAGATCTTTATCGGTCAGACCGCATAACAACATACGTTGTTCCTTTTGTCATCGGTATATTACTTGCCTGAGATTCGATCGTCGGTATCTCAATACCTAGTTCAATCTCGTTACCGGCAAGTCTCTTTACTCGTTCCGTAATACATCATCTCACAACTAACTCATTAGTTGCAATGCTTGCAAGGCTTATGTGATGTGCATTACCGAGAGGGCCCAGAGATACCTCTCCGACAATCGGAGTGACAAATCCTAATCTCGAAATACGCCAACCCAACATGTACCTTTGGAGACACCTGTAGAGCACCTTTATAATCACCCAGTTACGTTGTGACGTTTGGTAGCACACAAAGTGTTCCTTCGGCAAACGAGAGTTGCACAATCTCATAGTCATAGGAACATGTATAAGTCATGAAGAAAGCAATAGCAACATACTAAACGATCGGGTGCTAAGCTAATGGAATGGGTCATGTCAATCAGATCATTCACCTAATGATGTGATCCCGTTAATCAAATAACAACTCTTTGTCCATGGTTAGGAAACATAACCATCTTTGATTAACGAGCAAGTCAAGTAGAGGCATACTAGTGACACATGTATTATGTTTTCGGTTAATACAATTCTAGCATGAATAATAAACATTTATCATGATATAAGGAAATAAATAATAACTTTATTATTGCCTCTAGGGCATATTTCCTTCATGCGGCCCCTGCCCCAGTCCCAGCCAAACGGCAAAGTCTGTGCCACGCGTACATAATTACGCATTGAAAATACCATGGGCACAGGTGGGGAGGGGGCATGACTACGACACGCATTGAAAAAATATATATTCATTCATGACATTCAGCACCCGTACACTCTGGTACGGCCAATATGCCAGGGGCTTAAGCATACCCCATAATACGGCGTGAGAAGTCCGAACACTTTCGACTGTGCGACACCTCGAACTTATAGCATTATATGCATCAGCTCCGAATCATGTCTTGGGTCAATAATTGGGTTTGCCTGGCTCCCATGTTTTGTACCTTACGTTCCGCTATATCAGCTAAGGTAGCTCTGGGAGAACTACTACGATTGTGCCCTAGTTCATCTGGGCTAAGCACCTCAGTAGAGAAAGCTAAAACTGACTGTCATGATAAGGCGAGAGCTGGTCGCTGTTCGAGAGGTCTCGAGTCCCTAAAGACTTATGCCGCTTAGAGCAAGGAGTCGGCTTTGTCCGGCTTAAGGCGTGTACAGCGCCCCAAATTCGGCCTTCCGAATACTAGGGGCTTCGCCAAAATTTAAAATTGTAGACTTCTATGGCTAAGTGAGAGTGATAAAGCATTATAGTCTGATTGCCTTGTTCGTTGTGCTGAGCACCTCCCTCGAAGGACCCAACAATGGGAAAAAGAGTGCTCAGATTTATCCCGAACACCCCAGCACTCGTGGCATGGGGGCAGAAGCCGACGACTGGCCATCTCTCAGTTTTGATAAACAGCCGCACAGAAGGTAATATTTTAAATTCAAACAAGCATTGCATAGCACATATGAACAAGTTTTCATAATACAGGATCACACGAGCAAGTTCATTCAAAAATTACATCCTTTGCACACTCGTCCGCCACAAGACGAGCACCCTTCAGGACAACCTCATAATACATCTCGGGGTGGCGATGCTCCTTGCCCTACGGTGGCCCCTCCTTCACCAGCTTCTCGGTGTCCATCTTGGCCCAGGGCACCTTTGCACGGGCAAAAGCCCGGCGGGCACCTTTGATACAGACGGACCGCTTGATGACTTCCAGCCGTGGGCAGGCATCCACAAGCCGCCTCACCAGGCCGAAGTAGTTGTTGGGAAGGGAGTCACCAGGCCACATCCAGACTATAAAGCCCTTCATGGCCTGTTCGGCCGCCTTGTGCAGCTCGACCAGTTGCTTCAGCTGGTCGCTCATAGGCATCGGGTGTTCGGTCCTAGTATAGTGAGACCAGAACAACTTCTTCATTGATCTTCCCTCCTCGGCCTGGTAATACTTCACGGCATCCGACACGCTGCGGGGCAAATCTGCAAATGCTCTTGGAGAGCTCCGGACTCGGGTAAGTAACAAGTAATTTACTTTCACATGCTTGCTTTGCATATTGAATGCCTTACCCGCCGCTATCTTCCTCATCGCCTCAATTTCCTGGAGGCCTTTTGGGCTTTAAACTTGGCATGCTTTGTGCTCTCGAGGGATGCAGCAAGCTCGGACTCTCGCGTCTTTGAGTCAAGCTCCAAAGCCTTGTGCTTCTTCACGAGAGCCTAGAGCTCTTGCTGCACCTCGCCCACCCGTGCCTCTTGTTTTTCCCGCTCGGTGCGCTCCTCGGCCACTTTGTTTTCGGCCTCGGACAATGCTTGCTTCAGGGTCGCCACTTCGGTTGTGGCCCCTGGCACATTCATGATGATCCTGTCATTTCGCAACCACATTTTCTTTTTTATATAGACAAGGTATTACTTACCTTTGTTCTCCTCGAGCTGCCTCTTGGCAAGGCCGAACTCTTTCTCGGACCGCTTGAGGTCCTGCTTCAGTGCGGCGACCTCCGCAGTCAGTGCGACAGATGTCAGCAGCGAAGCATGCATACGCATACTGACATACTTATATTAGACTCCTGGAGATATTATTTGATCCTCTATTCGGCTTTTCTTTGTGAACACCAAACAGAGCATCAGGGGCTACTGTCTATTTGGTAATATTTTCCTATATTTTAAATACTTACCTTAAAGCCTGTTAGAAGGCTGGCACAGGCTTCAGTCAGTCCACTCTTGGTGGACTGAACCTTCTTGATCACCGCACTCATAATAGTGTGGTGCTCTTCATCAATGGAAGCACCATGAAGCGCTCCCAGCAGTTGTCCGGTGCCTTTGGATGGACAGAGGTCACCGGCACGGGCGGCTTGCCCCTCTTGGAAGAGGGCCGCCTGCCCGAGTCTGGAACCATTGGAGGTTCCGGCGCGGTTTCCGGCTGAGGGCCGAACTTGGAACCCCCGAGAGCCTTGCTCCCTTTGCTCCTGGAGTCCGGAAGGTCGCCTTCAGGCGCCTCCGGGACTATCTCCCCCCCGGCTCGGTGCCCCTTGAGACAATACCTCGACATTGTACGCAGGCAAGGGGAGGAGGCGGTTGGAAGTGTATCACTGTTCATGTCCGATGAGTCCAAGGAACCGTCCGACGAAGATACGTCGATACGGGCTCGGGGCGGACTGCATAATCTTATTCGACGTTAGGAGAAGTAGTGCAACAAAGGTATGCTATGAGTTACTCTGGTATTTGAATACTTACGACTTTGCCAGGGGCTTGGCCCTGAGCAGCCACTCGTCTTCGCCGACGGCGGCGGTGGTGGAGCAGTCCGGAAGGAGAGTCCTTCCCTTCTTGGATCCTTAGGCCTCCCCGGTTGGGGCGGCCTTCCTTTTCTTGTCTCCCCCGGCTGGAGGGGGGAGTCTTTATCTTCCTCCTCCTCGTTTTCAGGAGAGGAGTGCGTCTCGGAGTTATCGGATGATGAGTCCGATACCACCTGGCGTTGGGAACTCTTTCGGGTTCCCTTGGCCTTCTTCTTGGTCTTCTCCGGCACCTCATAAGGTGCCGGAGTCCGCATCTCCGTCAGGAGAGCGTCCGCGGGGTCTTCGGGTAGAGGGGCTGGACAGTTGATCTGCTCCGATGTCTCCTCCTAGTCCTGTCAAAGGCATAGGGAGCTCAGACCCCGCACATGGTTAAGCTATGGGAAATAAATACCCTACCAGATGTACAGAACTTACCGGATTCGCAGCGCACTTCGCGCTTAGCCCGCGGTCCTCGGTAAGAGAAGGAGGGACCTCGGTGCCCTTGAATAGCACCTTCCAGACATCCTTATGCGTCGTGTCAAAGAGCTCGCGCAGAGTCTGGTGCTGGGCCGGGTCGAACTCCCATAAGTTGAAATCCCGTTGTTGACACGGGAGGATCCGGCGGAAGAGCATGACCTGAACTATGTTGACAAGCTTAAGTTTCTTGCTTGTCATGTTTCGGACACACTGCTGGAGTCCGTCTAGCTCCACCGATGAGCCCCAGGACAGGCCCTTCTCCTTCCAGGAAGTGAGCCGCGTGGGGATTCTGGATCAAAACTCGAGGGCCGCCACCCAGTTGGCGTCGCGCGGCTCGGTGATGTAGAACTACCCCGATTGCCACCCCTTTATGGTCTCCACGAAGGAGCCCTCGAGCCATGTAATGTTGGGCATTTTTCCCACCATGGCTTCGCCGCATTCCGCTTGTTGGTTGCCCACCACCTTCGTCTTGATATTGAAGGTCTTCAGCCACATGTCAAAGTGGGGCCGGATGCGGAGGAAAGCCTCGCACACGATGATGAACGCCGAGATGTTGAGGATGAAATTCGGGGCCAGATCATGAAAGTCCAGCCCATAATAGAACATGAGGCCTCAGACGAATGGATGGAGGGGAAACCCCAGTCCGCGAACAAAGTGGGGGAGGAAAACCACCCTTTTGTGAGGTTCTGGAGTAGGGACGACCTGCCCCGCGGCTAAGTATCCGGCTCCACGTAGCTTTTTGATGTGTCCCTCCATGACGGAGGAGGCCATCCACTTTCCTCCCGCTCCGGACATGTTTGGAGAGAGTTGAGGGGAAGGATGTGGACTTGGGCGTTGGAGCTCGAGTGCACGAGAGTGGATGAGCAAGGAGGAAGAAAGCGTGGGTAGAAAAAGGTGAAACCTTATCCCTTTATAAGGGCGGACGAAACTATGCGCCCCACCAGCCTTGTAAAACTCTCTTGTCCCCCAAGCACCGTAATTGGTGGCGCGGTTGGGTTACCCACGCCCGTATTGATGGGAATCCCGTAATAAGGGGAACATGATCTCTGCTTTGACTAGTAGTGTCAAGAAACCGCCTCGTGTTATGTGCGGGGCTGGTTAAAAAACGGTTCGAATAATTACCGGGCCATGGTGTGATGTCATGTTGCCAAAATGTGTTAGCAGATTAGATTTGTGGAAATATTATTCTCTCTGTGGTGGTATGTGGAACTTATTTTGCAGGGTCAGACACTATCCTTTTATTCAAACTCTTCTGTGGTGTATTCGGAGGAGGAACCCGCCTTGCAATGCCGAAGACAACACTGCGAGCCGGACTCATCGTCATTGAAGCCTGGTTCAGGGGCTACTGAGGGAGTCCTGGATTAGGAGGTCTCTGGATAGCTGGACTATATCCTTTGGCCAGACTATTGGACTATGAAGATACGAGATTGAAGACTTCGTCCCGTGTCTAGATGGGACTCTACTTGGCATGGAAGGCAAGCTAGGCAATACGGATATGCATACCTCCTCCTTTGTAACCGACCTTGTGTAACCCTAGCCTCCTCCGATGTCTATATAAACCGGAGGGTTTTAGTCCGTAGGACAACAGACAATCATACCATAGGCTAGCTTCTAGGGTTTAGCCTCTCTGATCTCGTGGTAGATCAACTCTTGTACTACTCATATTATCAAGAATAAATCAAGCAGGACGTAGGGTTTTACCTCCATCAAGAGGGCCCGAACCTGGGTAAAACATCGTGTCCCCTGCCTCTTGTTACCATCCGCCTTAGAAGCATAGTTCGGGACCCCCTACCCGAGATCCGCCGGTTTTGACACTGACACCCTCCCTCGTCCGTTGCATGCCCAGCAGAAGATGCACCCTCGGCCACACGTCGGTTCACGAGCGGGTCTGTATTGGTACTGTAATAACAGGAGTTAGTGGTCACTTTACTTAAATTTAATTAGCTTTAATAGAAATTTGTACTTAAAACAAGCAATGCATTCGCTCGTTCTATCAGTGCCACAGGATCAACATGCACAACAATTAGAATTATTATTCTCAGGACGCACATGATCAGCACATTTGTTGCACTTTCACAAAGATAATACTACCAAGTTTGAACTGTTTGTTATGGTTGTTGTCCTCTGCACCATCATGTCGTGTTTCCCATCTTGCAAGATTTAGAACCAACAAATAAGATCCAAATAATAAGTACAACAAAGATGCCTACACATCTCATTGATTCCCAGCTTGCAAGATTCAGAACCAACAAATAAGATCCAAATAATAAGTACAACAAAGATGCCTACACATCTCATTGATTCCCAGCTTGCAAGATTCAGAACCAACAAATAAGACTCAAATAATAAGTACAACAAAGATGCCTACACATCTCACTAATTCCCAGCTTGCAAGATTCAGAACCAACTCATTAGAGCCTTTTGATAAAGTGAATATTGGGATTAAATCCATCTTGGCTAGCCATGTCATACAATCGAAGAACTTGGCGAATGCTCTTGACTGTCACAACATCTGTAGTTGAGTATTCCTGTTTGCACAACATGTTTGCACATCACAAACAATGAGATAGGATAGCATGATTTTGCTTTAATAGCGGCCTCCTTGAACTCAACCTCTAGCTAATGAGATAGGAGACACAATGCAATCCTTGAACTCAACCTCTAGTTCCATGATAGGTTCCTTTTTCTATCTCATCCAAGTAGAGCTGAATGATGCAATCCTTGAACTCAACCTCTAGCTCTACTTGGATGAGGTCTGCCTTTTTCTGCAATTCACCTGAAATGAAGCAAAGATTGCATCATTCAGCTAGCAAGAAGTACTTGCTCTTGTGAGCTGGTAGGTTCTTCTTTAGTAGTTGCACTAAAATTGAGGAACATTAAGGTTGGCTGTCCGGCTCATGTAAGGTGCAACTATAATTTTCTTATCCTTTTGTGTAGTTCCACTAAAACAAAGTGTCATTGTGGTGACAGTGACGGCTCCATCTTGCAAAGGCTAATAAAATGTTGCACGAGATTACCAGCAGAACTTGACGGAGATTTTGGAAACTCCAATCACCATTTTGTCTAGTTCCACCAAAATTGAGAGATGTTGCCCATGTGACATTTTAGTTGAACTGCACATGACACTCATTCCAAAAAAAGTGTTTTGTGCAGTTCACCAAAAGGTCACAATAGCAACAAGGTGAAATGGATATCCATATTTGCACAAAAAGATAGAAAGTAAACAGTTGCTGGTCAATAAGAATATACGAAACATATACAAAATGAAAAGAAGCATCTTAATTATGTTCATGGCAATCACGCAAGGACAGTAGAAATTTTAAAATGTCAGCAATGCTTCATGTTACCAGAAGCATTACAATCAACAATGAGATTCCTCAAATATGGGATTACTTTAATGGTGGCATTTCTTGTTTACTAGACACAGTAAATCAACAGCAGCTAAAGAGTTGGTTTAAGGGCATGGGACCGTGGGGACACCAGGACACTCAGCAGCGTAAAGGAGCAACTTACTTATCATACTGGGGAAACAACAGGAGTGCCATTGTACTATGTGAGGGCAGCAAATCTAATCCTGGAGACCTTTTACTATGTGAGGGCAGCAAATCTAATCCTGGAGACCTTTTACTATGTGAGGGCAGCAAATCTAATCCCGGAGACCTTTTACTATGTGAGGGCAGCAAATCTAACCCTGAGACCATTTACTATGTGAGGGCCGCAAATCTAATTCTGGAGACCTTTTACTATGTGATGGCAGCAAATCTAATCCTGTACATACTCTGTTGACTTGTCCACCAGCCGCCACTTTCTATCCTTTTTTCAACCAATAATAGATCTGTTCCTTATCCAGTTTGTACTGCGTTTTCCCATTATTTCCCTTTTCAACCAAGATTCCGGTTGGGTATCCGGCCTCTACTACTTTCACCATATTATTTCCTCTTTGAATCAAGGCCTAGATTCAGGCTACAACTTTCCCCCTTTCTTCGTTGTTTGAACAAAGCCCTAGATTCGAATGCATGAAGTAGCTTTACCTCTAATAATACTAAAAATTTAGGTGGCTTTGGAAGAGCTGATGGGAGTAGAAAAAGATGCACATGCAGACACGTGGGGAGCTGGGGCAGTAGAGCAAGGCCGCTTTCGAAGAACTTATACCTAAGGGTCGGCGACGGCAGGTCGGATCTGCGGACAATACGACAGGGAGGAAGAAGGGTCGGAGGACCTCCCGAGCCAACCATGTGTCGGAGAGAACAACACGGGCAGAGGATCGGGCCCCTCCGGCAGCTGTGGGTTTCCTCCCTCGGCGGCGATGACCGCATGAACGATGCACCTTTTAGTCCTCTACACACACTGGCCGAAGGGATCTGGCCGGATCTGTGACCAGCAGTGAGCAGAGAGAAAATGTCGCTACCGCTGTCTTGTTTATATCTGGAGAGGATGAGAGAATGAAGAGAGCAACCCTAGTAAAGCAAGCGCTCAGGCCCCTACATCCATATATAGTGGAGTGATTATCTTTTTTCTCTCCACAACAAGCGTTTCAATTTGTGTACGTGGCATTAAAGAAAAGAAACTCTCTATTTAAGGTGACTACTATACGACTCCTACTTACTACTAGTAGTAGTACTACAGTATTGTTCACTTGTGCTCCCCGCACCTCCATTCATTGAACAACCCCACGCGTGAATAAACATACAGTAAGTACTGTATTTATATAGAATGAACAAGCTCAAACTATTTTCGCGTAGTTAAAAGTTGAGGGCGGGGCTTTTCCCGGGCAGTATGCACGACAATTTTCGGGTAGGGCCAGAAGACTATTTTAATTTTTTTTAAACTTCGAGACGACCACATAGCATGGAGCCGACCCCAATGATTTTAAGCTTACAGGCACGGTACACGCTATCCTAGACTACTATACACATGAAACTACCACACGAGCGTCCGGGCCGTGCTTGGCTCTTCGACTCTTCGGGAAGTCGAACATTGATGGAATACTACTGCACTGGAGGAGTACTACAGTACACTTCTGGCCATCTGACATCGATTGAACTACTGCATGTCCATCGCGTGCGGGAGGGCGAGCGTGTAGCGAAAGCTTCTCCTAGTCTTGCCAGCCACCACGCTCATGGGCGAGGGAGGGACGCTCCTGCCTGTGCGTGTATGACAGGTGGGCCCTACAGGTGTGTGGCCAACCTGTCATACAGCCAAAGGCAGGTGCAGTTAAGTCCGCGAGGGAGAGGATAATCAAACTTCTCGTTGATGTACGAGTTGATGCGACACATCAAAGCACTGCACTCGATATATCTCAATAATTTGCGTGTGTGACTCCCAGATGCAGAGGACGGGGGTCATCATCCTCCTTTTCGAGAAAAAATAGACATGTGTGTGAGAGGACGAGTGCGTGCGTGCACCTCTTCTCTTCCTGTATAACATACTACTAAACTCAGAGTACAAGTTTTTGTGGGTGGCACGATGGTGCGTGCGAGAAGTCCCAAGAGATAGGTTTAATGCATTAATTGCAATGCATGCATGCATAAAGTACATGCATTGGTCAATTTTCTCTTAATACTTGCATGCAATGATTTAATGCACCTTGGAATCTGAACATGTGTTGGGGAACAACCAAATTGAGCCTTATAAAATGGAAAAACTAAAATTTTGAGATAAGCCCTATAAAACCGGAAAGGAGGGAGTAGAAAAAGAAGTACTCCATCCGGGAATAGTGCCGCACTTCGAAACTAGAACCGTCAATAAATTTTGAGCTTGCGTCTCGTCACATTCCAAATTACTCCATGCTATATTGAATTGCAAACCTGTTCACACTGATGACAACCTAAACGGTTTCCCACTTAGGAGCGTATTAGTACTCGGTTATAAATACTAGTATGCCAAGATGACTGCACATTCCTCCTCAACTCCTCATCCACAAAAACAAACAAGTCATTCAGCATCCTTCCCTTGCGTCTGCCATGGCCAGCGTGAGTTCTGGGTCGAGAGATTGCCACCAGGGAGAGGCGAGCATGGAAGCGGAAGCACGAGAGATGTCTCGCCTCGCTGCGAGAGCAGCCGACATGTCCCGCCGCATGGAAGTAGCAGCACAGAGGTCCTGCCGCGCCGCTGAAGCAGCACGGAGGTCCCGCCGCGCCATCGATGCAGCAGACTGGTCCGGCTGTGCTGCGGAAGCAGCAGAGATGTCCTGCCGCGCCACGAATGCAGCAGAGATGTCCCGCCGCGCCGCGACGGCCTGGGAAAATTTCTCGAGGGCAGGCGACGACTGTTATAGGCGCATGCATGCGATCGTCCATAGCCAGATGGATCAGATCTATGGCTCGGCGAGGTTGCAGGACGACATGATAGCCTCGTTTCAACAGGCTACCGGCGTCATCCGGCAACTAAGGGAGGGCAATGAGAGGCTCCGGGCCGAGTGCGACCTGCTGAGGGAGAAGATCGTCCGAAGTGCAGACCTGCAGGAGGAGGGCAGTGCCTTGTTGAAGAAACTTATGGACGAGAATGACATGCTCCGCAACGAGCGCCAAAAGCTGGTGGAGGAATCCGTGGATGTTCTCAAGCAGCGTCTTGAGGACACGAAAGAGATCATGGCCGCTCGCTGTGGAGACTAGTTTCCTGGTTTCTTTTGATGTAATAATCAGTTTAGGATGTAGATTGTGTCGTCGGTTGTGAAATGTTGGGTTCTAGCATGGATGTTTGGCCCTTGTTGGCCTCTTGGGATGTTGCGATTTCAATCTGGTAGCTTTTAGTCCTTCGTGTTAGGCTGGAGTTGTGCTGAACTTCTTGTGAATTGTGGTTGTTTTAAGAATGAAAATCGGAAAGGGCAAGCCCTTCTTTGAGCAAAAAAAATTTAATCATCCTTATATATACATCAGTCTTTCTATAAGTCGTAGTAGATGCAATATAGGTCCATCACATCTTACATCAAGATCCGTGCTTTCAGATTTTCTTTTTTCTCTCTTAAATCTCAGTCGAGTGAGACATAGCCACGCCATTAAACAGAGGCTCGGGTGCCATTAATGGAGACCTTGGGAGAGAGGTAGACGGCAGATGGAGGTCAAAGGGCTCTCCTCCCGATAAGCACGCGTAGGGGTCTGATCACACGCCTCTCGTACTCAAATAGCTACCCTACACGGCGCCTCCTAGCTAATAAAAAATGGGGACGCGTGGCGGCACGTAAATTGTACCAGTAAGTAGAACTCCCATGGTTTCAATAATACTTGTGTTTCCGATTGTAACGTTACAGCACTTGTTCCAAAATGACGTTGTTGATTGTTAATGTGTGCGCCTTCACAAATCGGACCGCAAATTTACCACAGCATGTTGGTTCCATGTCATGGCACCAAGCCAAGTTTCATTATTTTCATGCATGTTTTGGATTTACAGGAATTAAAAAACTAAGTTTCTCAATGTTTCCAACCCATCCACGACGCCCAGAATTTTGAATTTCATTCCCATTTCTTGCATGGAACCTAGAAATTTACTCGAGGACACACATGTGATTTTTCAACCAACTTTGGTGCACTGGAACATGTGCTTGTATTTCAAATTTGAATTATGCACACAAAGGTGACACGTTCCCTCCCAGAACCATGAGCCTTCTTGAGAGAAGCTCCGATTTACAAGAAGCTTATACCAAAATTTGTTCCTATTCGGCCAATTTTTTTTTACCATGACATGACACCATGCCAAGTTCATGATTTTAAAACTAAGTTTCTCAATGTTCTCGACCGAGCCACGATGCCCAGATGTTTGAATTTTATTCTCATTTTTTGCATGGGACCTACTCCCTCCTTCCATCTATATAGGGCCTAATGTGTTTTGAAAGACAGCCTTTGACTATTGACAAGATTAATAGCACATGAGATGTATACTATGAAAATTATATTATTGGAAGCTCCTTTGACATACAAAATTGAAGGTATGCTTTGTGTAAGTTGCATGTCATATATTATTGCTCTAACGTTTGGTCAAAGTTAGCCTCGAAAAACGCATTAGGACCTGTATAGATGGAAGGAGGGAGTAGAAATTCACCCGAGGACACAAATGTGATTTTTCAACCAACTTTGGTGCACGCGAGCATGTGCTTGTAGTTCAAATTTGAATTATGCACATTAAATGACCAAAAACTCAATTAATGTGTAAATAAGCCAAACGAAGCCGGAATAATTCCAAAATTTAACAGGGCACTCATGTAGTTCTATGTTGCCTTTGTAAATAAACTCAAGGGGGACAATGTATATTGTTACGCACTCCAAGGTGGCACGTTCCCTCTCAGAACCATGAGCCTTCTTGAGAGAAGCTTCGGTTTGCAAAAGCTTATACCAAAATATTTTCCTATTCGGCCAATTTTTTTACCACAACATGGTAGTACCACCCTCGTGGGCCCCCTGTTGCTCCACTAACGTACTCCTTCCTGCTATATATACCTACGTACCCCCAAATGATCATATACGGAGCCAAAACCCTAATTCCACCGCTGCAACTTTCTGTATCCACGAGATCCCATCTTGGGGCCTATTCCGGAGCTCCGTCGGAGGGGGCATCGATCACGGAGGGCTTCTACATCAACACCATAGCCCCTCCGATGAAGTGTGAGTAGTTTACCTCAGACCTACGAGTCCATAGTTATTAGCTAGATGGCTTCTTCTCTCTTTTTGGATCTCAATACAATGTTCTCCCCCTCTCTTGTGGAGATCTATTCGATGTAATCTTCTTTTTGTGGTGTGTTTGTTGAGACCGATGGATTGTGGGTTTATGATCAAGTCTATCTATGAATAATATTTGAATCTTCTCCGAATTATTTTATGTATGATTGGTTATCTTTGCAAGTCTCTTCGAATTATTAGTTTGGTTTGGCCTACTAGATTGATCTTTCTTGCAATGGGAGAAGTGCTTAGCTTTGGGTTCAATCTTATGGTGTCCTTTCCCAGTGACAGTAGGGGCAGCAAGGCATGTATTGTATTGTTGCCATCGAGGATAACAAGATGGGGTTTTCTTCATATTGCATGAGTCTATCCCTCTACATCATGTCATCTTGCTTAAGGCGTTACTCTGTTTTTAACTTAATACTCTAGATGCATGCTGGATAGCGGTCGATGAGTGGAGTAATAGTAGTAGATGCAGGCAGGAGTCGGTCTACTTGTCTCAGACGTGATGCCTATATACATGATCATACCTAGATATTCTCATAACTATGCTCAATTCTGTCAATTGCTCGACAGTAATTTGTTCATCCACCGTAGAATACTTATGCTCCCGAGAGAAGCCACTAGTGAAACCTATGCCCCCTGGGTCTATCTTTATCATATTAATCTCCTACTACTTAGTTATTTCCTTTTGCTTTTACTTTGCTTTTATTGTACTTTGCATCTTTATCATAAAAATACCAAAAATATTATCTTATCATATGTATCAGATCTCACTCTCGTAAGTGGCCTTATAGGGACTGACAACCCCTATTTGCGTTGGTTGCGAGGATTTATTTGTTTTGTGCATGTACGAGGGACTCGCGCATACCCTCCTACTGGATTGATACCTTGGTCCTCAAAAACTAAGGGAAATACTTATGCTACTTTGCTGCATCATCCCTTCCTCTTCGGGGAAAACCAACACAGTGCTCAAGAGGTAGCAGGCCTATAGAACTGCATATAAAAATCCTATGGGTATGTCTCCATATAAAATGGTTTATGGAAAAGCATGTCACTTACCTCTCGAACTAGAACATAAGGCTTATCGGGCCATTAAAGAGCTCAATTATGATTTTAAACTTGCCGGTGAGAAAAGGTTATTTGACATTAGTTCACTTGATGAATGGAGAACCCAAGCATACGAAAATGCCAAGTTGTTTAAACAAAAAGTCAAAAGGTGGCATGACAAAAGAATACAAAAGCGTGAGTTTAATGTAGGTTATTATGTATTATTATACAACTCTCGTTTAAGATTTTTTGCAGGAAAACTTCTCTCTAAATGGGAAGTTCCTTACGTTATCGAGGAGGTCTATCGTTCCGATGCCATAAAAATCAACAACTTCGAAGGCACAAATCTGAAGGTGGTGAACGGTCAAAGAATTAAACATTATATCTCAGGTAATCCTATAAATTTTGAAACCAATGTTATTGAAACCGTAACCCCGGAGGAATACAAAAGGGACACTTTCTGGAACGTTTCAGACTCTGAAAAGGAATAGGTATGTGGTACGGTAAGTAAACCGACTCCAAAACAGTTCTAATGGCAATTTTTCTTCCATTTTGGAATATTTAGAAAAATAGAAAAATAAGAAGCAGTCCGGGAAGGACACGAGGGCTCCATGAGGGTGGAGGGCGCGCCCTACCCCCTGGGCGCACCCCTACCTCGTGGGCACCTCATGTGCTCTCCGGACTCCGTTTTCTTACACGTTACATATTTTGGTCGGTAAAAATTCATTATATAATCTCTGTTTTCTTACACGTTACATATAAATATACTATCTTGGACATCTTTTATGATTGTGAGAACTCATTAAAATATGACATGCTAAAGAGTTGATGTTGGACAAGGAAGACAACGTAATGGGTTATGTTTTCTCACATCTTAGATAAATTATATTGTCATGGATCATCCAACATGGTTGAGCTTGCCTTTCCCTCTCATGCTAGCCAAATTCTTTGCACCAAGTAGAGATACTACTTGTGCTTCCAAACACCCTTAAACCAGTTTTGCCATGAGAGTCCACCATATCTACCTATGGATTGAGTAAGATCCTTCAAGTAAGTTATCATCGGTGCAAGCAATAAAAAATGCTCTCTAAATATGTATGATTGATTGGTGTGGAGGAAATAAGCTTTATATGATCGTGTGATATGGAAGAAATAAAAGTGACATACTGCATAATAAAGGTCCATATCACAGGTGGCAATTCTTTCGCATTAAGATTTTGTGCATCCAACCATAAAAGCGCATGACAACCTCTGCTTCCCTCTGCGAAGGGCCTATCTTTTACCTTTATCTCCTACCTTACATAAGAGTCATGGTGATATTCACCCTTCCTTTTTAAATTTTATCTTTTGGCAAGCACAACATGTTGGAAAGATCCTGGTATATATGGCTAATTGGATGTGAGTTTTCATGAACTATTATTGTTGACATTACCCTTGAGGTAAAACGTTGGGAGGCAAAACTATAAGCCCCTATCTTTCTCTGTGTCTGATTAAAACTCCATACCCATAAGTATTGCGTGAGTGTTAGCAATTGTGAAAGACTATATGATAGTTGAGTATGTGGACTTGCTGAAAAGCTCTTATATTGACTCTTTCCTATGTTATGATAAATTGCAATTGCTCCAATGACTGAGATTATAGTTTGTTAGTTTTTCAATGAAGTTTATGATTCATACTTGAAATTGTGATTGAATTGTTACTTTAGCATAAGAGATCATATGACAAGAATTATATAAGTTGCTGCTCTAAGAATGATCATGATGCCCTCATGTCCGTATTTTATTTTTATCGACACCTCTATCTCTAAACTTGTGGACATATTTTTTGATTTCGGCTTTTGCTTGAGGACAAACGAGGTCTAAGCTTGGGGGAGTTGATACGTCCATTTTGCATCATGCTTTTATATTGATATTTATTGCATTATGAGATGTTATTACATATTATGTCACAATACTTATGCCTATTCTCTCTTATTTTACAAGGTTCACATAAAGAGGGAGAATGCCGACAGTTGGGATTCTGGGCTGGAAAAGGAGCAAATATTAGAGACCTATTCTGCACAGCTCCAAAAGTCCTGAAACTTCACGGAAGACGTTTTCAGAATATATAAAAAATACTAAGCGCAAGAAGTTCACCAGGGGGGGCACACCCTGCCCACGAGGGTGGGGGCGCGCCCCCTACCTCGTTGGCCCCCTGGTGGCCCTCCGATGACCATCTTCTGCTATATGGAGTCTTTCAATGAGAAACAAAATCATAAGCCATCTTTCCGGACGAGACACCGCCGCCACACGGCGGAACCTTGGTGGAACCAATCTAGGGCTCTGGCGGAGCTGTTCTGCCGGGGAAACTTCCCTCCGGGATGGGGGAAAAACATCGCCATCTTCATCACTAATGCTCCTCTCATCGAGAGAGGGCAATGTCCACCAACATCTTCACCAGCACCATCTCCTCTCAAAACCCTAGTTCATCTCTTGTATCCAATTATTGTCTCCAAGTCTGGGAATGGTACCTGTGGGTTGGTAGTAGTGTTAATTACTCCTTGTAGTTGATGCTAGTTGGTTTACTTGGTGGAAGATCATATGTTCAGATCCTTTATGCATATTAATACCCCTCTGATTATGAACATGAATATGCTTTGTGAGTAGTTACGTTTGTTCCTGAGGACATGGGAGAAGTCTTGCTATTAGTAGTCATGTGAATTTGGTATTCGTTCGATATTTTGATGAGATGTATGTTGTCTCTCCTCTAGTGGTGTTATGTGAACGTTGACTACATGACACTTCACCATTATTTGGGCCTAGAGGAAGGCATTGGGAAGTAATAAGTAGATGATGGGTTGCTAGAGTGAGAGAAGCTTAAACCCTAGTTTATGCGTTGCTTCGTAAGGGGCTGATTTGGATCCACATGTTTCATGCTATGGTTAGGTTTACCTTAATACTTTTGTTGTAGTTGCGGATGCTTGCAATAGAGGTTAATCCTAAGTTGGATGCTTGTCCAAGTAAGGATAGTCCCCAAGCACCGGTCCACCCACATACCAAATTATCAAATTACCGAACGCGAATCATATGAACATGCTGAAACCTAGCTTGACGATATTCCCATGTGTCCTCGGGAGCGCTTTACATCATATAAGAGTTTGTCCAGGCTTGTCCTTTGCTACAAAAAGGATTGGGCCACCTTGCTGCACTTTATTTACTTTTGTTACTTGTTACTCATTACAAATTATCTTATCACAAAACTATCTGTTACCTATAATTTCAGTGCTTGGAGAGAATACCTTGCTGAAAACCGCTTATCATTTCCTTCTGCTCCTCGTTGGGTTCGACACTCTTACTTATCAAAAGGACTACGATAGATCCCCTACACTTGTGGGTCATCAAGACTCTTTTCTGGCACCGTTGCCGGGCAGTGAAGCGCCTTTGGTAGGTGGAATTTGGTTAGGAAAAATTTATATAGTGTGCTGAAATTTACTGTCACTTGTTACTATGGAAAGTAATCCTTCGAGGGGCTTCTTCGGGGTATCTTCACCCCGACCAGTAGAGCAAAGAGTTGCTCCTCAACCTACGGAACCTACTGAAAATGAAAATGTCTGCTTTGAAATTCCTTCGGGTATGATAGAAAAACTGCTAGCTAATCCGTTTGCAGGAGACGGAACAATTCATCTCGATGAGCACCTAATATGTGTGGATGAAGTTTGTGGATTATTTAATCTTGTAGGTGTACCCGGAGATGTTATTAAGAAGAAGGTCTTTCCTTTATCTTTGAAGGAAGATGGATTGACATGGTATAGGCTATGTGATGATACGGGGTCATGGAACTACGAACGATTGAAATTGGAATTTCATCAGAAGTTTTATCCTATGCATCTTGTTCATCGTGATCGCAATTATATATATAATTTCTGGCCTCGCGAAGGAGAAAGTATCACTCAAGCTTGGGGAGGCTTAAATCAATGTTATATTCATGCCCCAATCATGAGCTCTTGCTACGTCTTGAGCTTGCGTTGGTTTTCTCCGAAGAGGAAGGGATGATGCAGCAGAGTAGCGTAAGTATTTCCCTTAGTTTTTGAGAACCAAGGTATCAATCCAGTAGGAGGCTGTGATAGCCTGGCTTATTAGGGATGATAGACTACTCATATCAATAAGGAATTCCTTCTTTTCTGGGAGCCCATTCGGATAGAGCTCCAAAGTTAAGCGTGCTCAGCTTGGAGTAGTGTCAGGATGGGTGACCGATTGGGAAGTTGCTCCCGGGTGCGCACGAGTGAGGACAAAGTGCGCAGAAAAGACTAGTATTGATCTATGGAGCCAGTCTAGATCCCGCCAGGAGTGACGACCACCGGCGGGTATGTCCGGGGCGTTACAAGTTGGTATCAGAGCCGACCCTCGCGGTTACACGGATGGTTGCGGACAGGTGCGTGGTCTTGTTGTTCATGACGTTTGTGACCCGTCGTGGCTCCCGACATGTCACATGTACCGGACTGGAAGCACAGACGTTTGTGCCAAGAGGGAACGTTCCTGTGGCCCGACGAGGACACCGGTTCCTCTGAGTGGGGGTGTATGTGATAGCCTGGCTTATTAGGGATGATAGACTATTCATATCAATAAGGAATTCCTTCTTTTCTGGGAGCCCATTCGGATAGAACTCCAAAGTTAAGCGTGCTCAGCTTGGAGTAGTATCAGGATGGGTGACCGACCGGGAAGTTGCTCCCGGGTGCGCACGAGTGAGGACAAAGTGCGCAGAAAAGACTAGTATTGATCTATGGGGCCAGTCTAGATCCCGCCAGGAGTGACGACCACCGGCGGGTATGTCCGGGGCGTTACAAAGGCCACGCTCAATCCCTCGTACCTGCACAAAACGATAGCTACTCGCAACCAACGCGATTAGGGGTTGGCAATCCCTTCACGATCACTTACGAGAGTGAGATCTGATAGATATAATATTTTTGGTATAAATATGCAAAGTAAAAAGTAAAAGCAAAATAAAAAGCAAAGCAAGATTAAAGTGATGGAGATTGATATGATGAGAATAGACCCGGGGGCCATAGGTTTCACTAGTGGCTTCTCTCAAGAGCATAAGTATTCTACGGTGGGTGAACAAATTACTGTTGAGCAATTGATAGAATTGAGCATAGTTATGAGAATATCTAGGCATGATCATGTATATAGGCATCACGTCCGTGACAAGTAGATCGGAACGATTCTGCATCTACTACTATTACTCCACACATCGCCCGCTATCCAGCATGAATCTAGAGTATTAAGTTCATAAGAATAGAGTAATGCATTAGGCAAGATGACATGATGTAGAGGGATAAACTCAAGCAATATGATATAAACCCCATCTTGTTATCCTCGATGGCAATGATACAATACGTGCCTTGCTGCCCCTTCTGTCAGTGGGTAAGGACACCGCAAGATCGAACCCAAAGCTAAGCACTTCTCCCATGGCAAGAACTACCAATCTAGTTGGCCAAACCAAACGGATAATTTGAAGAGACTTGCAAAGATAACCAATCATACATAAAAGAATTCAGAGAAGATTCAAATATTATTCATAGATAGACTTGATCATAAACCCACAATTCATCGGTCTCAACAAACACACCGCAAAAGGAAGATTACATCGAATAGATCTCCACAAGAGAGGGGGAGAACTTTGTATTGAGATTCAAAGAGAGAGAAGAAGCCATCTAGCTACTAACTATGGACCCGAAGGTCTGAGGTAAACTACTCACACTTCATCGGAGGGGCTAGGATGATGTAGAAGCCCTCCGTGATGACGGCCCTCTTCCGGCGGAGCTCCGGAACAGGCCCCAAGATGGGATCTCGTGGATACAAAAAGTTGCAGCGGTGGAATTAGGTTTTTGGATCCTGTTCTAATTGTTTGGGGGTACATGTGTATATATAGGAGGAATAAGTACGTCTGTGGAGCACCGAGGGGCCCACGATGCAAGGGGGCGCGCCGTAGGGGGGGCGCCCCCACCCTCGTGAACTCCTCTTTGATCCCCTGGAGTAGGGTCCAAGTCTCCTGGATCACGTTCGGTGAGAAAATCACGTTCCCGAAGATTTTATTCCGTTTGGGTTCTGTTTGATATTCTGTTTCTCCAAAACACTGAAATAGGCAAAAAACAGCAATTTTGGGCTGGGCCTCCGGTTAATAGGTTAGTCCCAAAAATAATATAAAAGTGGAAAATAAAGCCAAATATAGTCCAAAATAGTAGATAATATAGCATGGAGCAATCAAAAATTATAGATACGTTGGAGATGTATCAACTCTCAAGAGAAATGACTATTCAAAATTTACATGCTCGGCTTTCTGGTAACAATCGCACCATGCTCGATACTTCTTGTGTTGGCTCTTTTATGACGAAGACTAATGAATTCAAATGGGATTTATTGGAAAGAATTAAACGCAACTCTGAAGATTGGGACCTCGACGAAGGTAAGGAGTCAGGTATGACACCTAAGTTTGATTGTGTTAAATCTTTTATGGATACCGATGTTTTCCATAAATTTAGCACTAAATATGGACTTGACTCTGAGATAGTAGCTTCTTCCTGTGAATCTTTTGCTACTCATGTTGATCTCCCTAGGGAGAAGTGGTTTAAATATCATCCTCCCATAGAAGTAAAAGTAGCTGCACCTATTAAAGTTGAAGAAAAGAAAGTCACTTATAATGATCCTATTATTCCTATTGCTTATGTTGAGAAACCACCTTTTCCTGTTAGGATATTGGATCATGATAAAGCTTCAACTATGGTTCGTGAAAGCAATATTAGAACTTATACACCTACTGAGCAAATTAAAGTTGAACCTAATATTGCTATTGTTAAAGATCTCTTGTCTGATAATATTGATGGGCATGTTATTCATTTCCGTGATGAGACTGCTAGAATTGCTAAACCTTGTGCTAAAGATAAACCTAGATCTTTGGTAGGCATGCCTGTTATTTCTGTTAAAATAGGAGATCATTGTTATCATGGCTTATGTGATATGGGTTTTAGTGCTAGTGCTATACCTCATGACTTATACAAAGAAATTATGCATGATATTGCACCTGCTGAGATAGAAGATATTGATGTCACAATTAAACTTGCCAATAGAGATACTATTTCACCAATTGGAATTGTTAGAGATGTTGAAGTCTTGTGCGGGAAAACTAAATATCCTGCTGATTTTCTTGTTCTTGGTTCCCCACAAGATAGCTTTTGTCCCATTATATTTGGCAGACCCTTCTTGAACATTGTTAATGCTAAGATAGATTGCAAAAAGGATGTTGTTACTATTGGTTTAGGTGATATGTCTCATGAATTTAATTTCTCTAAATTTCGTAGACAACACCGTGAAGAGGAATTGCCTAGTAAAGATGAAATTATTGGTCTTGCTTCTATTGCTGTACCTCCTAGTGATCCTTTAGAACAATATTTGTTAGACCATCAAAATGATATGTTTATGAATGAAAGAAGCAAAATAGATGAAGTATTCTTTAAACAGGAACCCATCCTGAAACACAATTTGCCTGTTGAAATCCTAGGGCATCCTCCTTCGCCCAAGGGTGATCCCGTGTTAGAGCTTAAACCGTTACCTGATACTCTTAAATATGCTTATCTTGATGAGAAAAAGATATATCCTGTTATTATTTGTGCTAACCTTTCAGAGCATGAAGAAGAGAGATTATTGAAAACTCTGAAGAAGCACCGTGCTGCTATTGGATATACTCTTGATGATCTTAAGGGCATTAGTCCCACTCTGTGTCAACACAAAATAAATTTAGAGGAAGATGCCAAACCAGTTCGTGATCATCAATGACGGCTCAATCCTAAGATGAAGGAAGTGGTAAGAAAGGAAATACTAAAGCTTCTTGAGGAAGATATAATTTATCCCGTTGCTGATAGTCAGTGGGTAAGTCCTGTCCATTGTGTCCCTAAGAAGGGAGGTATTACTGTCGTTCCTAATGATAAAGATGAGTTGATCCCGCAAAGAATTATTACAGGTTATAGGATGGTAATTGATTTCCGCACATTAAATAAAGCTACTAAAAAGGATCATTACTCCTTACCTTTTATCGATCAAATGCTAGAAAGATTATCCAAACATACACATTTTTGCTTTCTAGATGGTTATTCTGGTTTCTCTCAAATACCTGTGTCGGCCAATGATCAATCAAAGACTACTTCTACTTGCCCTTTTGGTACTTTTGCTTATAGACGTATGCCTTTTGGTTTATGTAATGCACCTGCTACCTTTCAAAGATGCATGATGGCTATATTCTCTGACTTCTGTGAAAAGATTTGTGAGGTTTTCATGGACGATTTTTCCATCTATGGATCCTCTTTTGATGATTGCTTAAGCAACCTTGACCGAGTTTTGCAGAGTGTGAAGAAACAAATCTTGTCTTGAATTGGAAAAAGTGCCACTTTATGGTTAATGAAGGTATTGTCTTGGGGCATAAAGTTTCTGAAAGAGGTATTGAGGTTGATAAAGCCAAAGTTGATGCTATTGAAAAGATGCCATGTCCCAAGGACATCAAAGGTATAAGAAGTTTCCTTGGTCATGTCGGGTTTTATAGGAGGTTCATTAAGGACTTATCAAAAATTTCCCGGCCTCTGACTAATTTATTACAAAAAGATATACCATTTATTTTTGATGATGATTGCGTAGAAGCATTTGAAATACTTAAGAAAGCATTAATCTCTGCACCTATTGTTCAGCCACCTAATTGGAATTTACCCTTTGAAATTATCTGTGATGCTAGTGATTATGCTGTAGGTGTTGTTCTAGGGCAAAGAGTTGATAAGAAACTAAATGTTATTAAATATGCTAGTAAAACTCTAGACAATGCTCAGAGAAATTATGCTACTACTGAAAAAGAATTCTTAGCAGTTGTATTTGCTTGTGATAAGTTCAGACCTTATATTGTTGATTCTAAAGTAACTATTCACACGGATCATGCTACTATTAAATATCTTATGGAAAATAAAGATGTTAAACCTAGACTTATTAGATGGGTTCTCTTGCTACAAGAATTTGCTTTGCATATTATTGATAGAAAGGGAGCTGAGAACCCCGTTGAAGACAACTTGTCTAGGTTAGAAAATGTTCTTGATGACCCACTACGTATTGATGATAGCTTTCCTGATGAACAATTAAATGTCATAAATGCTTCTCATGCTGCTCCATGGTATGCTGATTATGCTAACTACATTGTTGCTAAATTTATACCACCTAATTTCACATACCAGCAAAAGAAAAAGTTCTTCTATGATTTGAGACATTACTTTTGGGATGACCCACACCTTTATAAAGAAGGAGTAGATGGTGTTATTAGACGTTGTGTACCTGAGCATGAACAGGAACAGATCCTACACAAGTGTCACTCCGAGGCTTAAGGAGGACACCACGCTGGAGATAGAACTGCACATAAGGTATTACAATCCGGTTTTTACTGGCCTACTCTCTTCTAGGATGCCCGTAAGTTTGTCTTATCTTGTGATGAATGTCAAAGAATTGGTAATATTAGTAGACGTCAAGAAATGCCTATGAATTATTCACTTGTTATTGAACCATTTGATGTTTGGGGCTTTTTTTTGACCGGGATGATGTTTGGGGCTTTGATTATATTGGACCTTTTCCTGCCTCTAATGGATATACACATATTTTAGTTGATGTTGATTACGTTACTAAGTGGGTAGAAGCTATTCCAACTAGTAGTGCTGATCATACACTACAAGAAAAAGACACATCCATGACATTTTGGGCCGAACGAATTTTTTTCCATACATATGACACTACTATGACGATAATTGTGACAAAACCTGGTATCATCATAGATGTGGTGGGCTCCTACTTCTATGACAAAAAATCATGACAGAAAATGGGCTTTTCGTCCTTGGCGGGCCGGAGACGCAGCTGCATGACATTCTTTGGGCCGTCCATGACGGAAAAAACCGTGGTAGAAGCGAGGGGGAGGAAAATTTCGGGGAGTTCCCGGTTACGGTGGGAGGTCGGGGCCGAGCGATGCGCGTTTCTCTCGTACACGTACGCGTGTGTGTGCGTGGCGTTGGCTCTAACTGAACCCGAGCAAGGCGTTGGGCTCTAACTGAACCCGAGCGATTGCACTGCAGGCTACACATTACTGAACCTGAGCGATCGATCGATGGATGTTAACTGAACCCGATCGAGTGATTCCTTCGCTACTGCTGCTAACTGAAGCCGATCGATGCCACCTCTGGGATGAACAGTGAGCGTTATGGGGGGGTTGGATGAACAGTGAGCGGTGGCGTTGCCTCTGGATGAACAGGACCCCGTGGTGTGGTGGAGGGCTGGATGAACAGTAGACGGTGGAGGGGTGCCCGTGGAGGGGTGGTTGAACAGGACCCCGTGGTGTGGAGGGATGGATGAATAGTAGACGGTGGAGGGGTGGGTGAATAGTAGCCGGTGGAGTAGCGCGCGGTGGAGGCTAGATGAACAGGAGCCCGTGGAGGCTGGAGGAGGTCGACGGTAGCCCATGGAGGCTGGAGGAGGTCGGCGGTGGATATGAACAGTATCCCATGGAGTCCCGTTTTGCGGTACGCCACACCCCTCCCGATGAAAAGGACCCCCGTTTCGACCATAGGAGGTCCGTTTCGTCCGTTTTGCGGTACGCCAAACCCCTCCCGATCAACAGGACCCCCGTTTCGACCGTAGGAGGTCCGTTTCCTCCGTTTTGCGGTACGCCACACCCCTCCCGATCAACAGGACCACCGTTTCGACCGTAGGAGGTCCGTTTCCTCTGTTTTGCGGTACGCCAGGCCTCGTTTCCATCGCATGTTCCGTCCAAGACCTCCCAATGAACACGACCAAGCATTCCGTTCCGACCCAGCCGGTTGGCTCCCACACGTTCCGTTGCCTCCCGATGAACACGACGCATCCCGTTGCCTCCCCATGAACACGACGCATTCCGTTGCCTCCCCATGAACACGACGACAACGTTGTTTCTCCATTCCAACCTAGCCATGTACAAGAGCCCTGGCCGTACGTATGCGTGAGTAGGCGTTCGAGACCCCGCCCGTATGTACACATATGTGGCCGTATTTTCTTTCTTGCACCTTGGCCGTTGTACGTACGTGTACATGCTATGTGTGCGCCTCTACTACGACACGTACGCGCCTCTACTACAACACATGCGCGCCTCTACATCCACCAGTATATATGTAGGTACACGTTCGCGACCAGAATGACAACGCTACGTACGCTTTGACCAGGTGGGTCCCGACTGTCAGGCACTTCCTTGCCTGCGAAGATGTAGCTGGTGGGTCCCAGCAGTCAGGGGGGCGAATCGTTTTTTTTGCCCGGACGCACTTCCTTGCGTGCGAAGATGTAGCTGGTGGGTCCCAGCAGTCAAGGGGGAAACATTTTTTTCGTGAAGTACGGTGGCCCGTCCGGTGGGTCCCCGCTGTCAGGTGGAGGAATAATTATTTTGCACGTAATAAGGAGGCACTTCCTTGCTATGGCCATGGACCCAGCTGTCAGCCTCTCCACGTACAGTCCACGTCCGATGGAAGCCATTCCTTGACCACGTTGACCACGTCGCGCCGAGAGCACCAGGGCGGTGGACGACGGCGAGGCCTAGGAAGGGGACGACGCGGAGCTGGGGAAGACGTGGCAGTGGATGCCCACGCGTAGAGGAGTACGAGAGTTCACCGGTTTGCTGCGGCGTGAGGCTGTCGTCGCCGCAGAATAACAGGGGGTGTGGGTGAGTAGAGGGATGGCCTGGCCAGCGGTGGGAGTAGTAGGGGCGGTGAGGCCTCCGCCGCATCGCAGCCGGCCATGGGAGGCAGGAGTAGGAGGCACGACCGGCGTCGGTTTGGGCGGCTGGAGCAAGAAGACCAGAGGTTGAAGAAGCACTCTGGCCGTTGGATGGACATTGTACGGTCACTGGAGCTAGAATCGTGCATATTGACTAAGTTGACAAAGCCCTCCGTCCCCGTCAACTTAGTAGGCCCTCAAGTCAGCCTGCCACTATACTGGGTCCCAGCTAACAGGGGGAGTATTCATTTTTTGTGTGTAATAAGGAGGCACTTCCTTGCGTGCGAAGATATAGTTAGTGGGTTCGAGCTGTCAGCGGCGGTAACTTTTTTTCACGAAATACAGAGGCCCTTTCAGTGGGTCCCTGATGTCAGGTGGAGGAATCATTATTTTGCGTGTAATAAGGAGGCATTTCCTTGCGTGCGGCCATGGACCCAGCAGTCGGCCTCTCCACGTAGAGTCCACTTCAGATGCATGTCGGTCGTTGACCACGTTGACCAGGCCGCGCCGAGAGCACCAGGGCGATGGACGACGGCGAGGCCTAGGAAGGGAACGACACAGAGGCGGGGAAGACTCAGCGGTTTTTTCCCACACAAAGGGGAGTACGACTGTACGAGGGTTTACTGGTTCGTCTGCCGTCGCCGGAGAATAAAAGCAGGTGTGGGTGAGTAGAGGGATGGCTAGGCCAACAATGGGAGTACGGTGGGGCGGTGAGGCCTGCGCGGCAGCAGAGCCGGCCGCGGGAAGGAGGGAGCAGGCAGTCCCGCTGATGCTTGTTTCAGCGGCTGGAGCAGGAAGAGCAGAGATTGAAGAAGCACGACAACCGTTGGATGGCCATCCAACAGTCACTGCTTGTGCGTCAACCTTTTTTAGGAAAGCCTCAAATCTGTGGAAAACATCATACAGCCCATCTGCCATTATTTCTAATAATTTATAGCCCATTTGCTAATTATTAAGGTTTTTTTGGAGCACATATTCTTTTTGTTAGCATTACAACCCATATTGTGGCCACGGTTAAAAAATTATACGAAATTTTGCATATTTCGGTGCGGTCCGAACTATTTTTAATCCCGAAATTTCAACTCACATTCAAACTGATTTTAAAAATAAATGTATATCAATATAAAATACAACAAATTCTCCATGCATAAAAATTAATGTAATTTAAAATCTCGAAATGAAAAAAAGATATTTGAAACTAATTGTCAGTTTGATGTGTTTTAAAAATGTACAACCCATTTCTCATTACCAACAGGCCATTTTCTCGGCCAGCCGAATGAAACTCTCCTCGTCTTGAAAGATTTGCAGCTCAACATGCTTGACAAAGCGACTTACTTGGCAAATCACAAAAATACTGAGTTGTGGCCGTGGACCCTGCTGTCAGTCCATTTGTTTTTTTGTCCTTTTGGTGGGCTGGGTGAAACAATGATATAGCATCTATGCAGCCCGTTTAAATCCCATTTGCATTTTCTCGAAATCCGCGGACTTGCTCGGCTGGGTGAAAATATCATGTTGGGCTAGACGGAGAAATGTTATAAAAACATAAACACATGATTGCACGCCAGTAAAAATCTTTGCAAGCTTATGTACGCAATCACTAGGAGTTAACTTGCCAAGTTATATATAAACAATTATTATTATTATTATTATTTTGTAAGAACTTTCAACTTACAAAATAAAATATCATTTTAATTTGATGAGTTAATAGTACATGGGGTATTATTATTTTTAGGCTAGACGTGGGACAGTTGAGTTGGTTCTAGGAGAAAGTACTGGGAGAAAACTCAGTTTACATCGAAAAAGAAAGTGGGAGAAAATTCAGAGACCTGCTGGGTCCACCTGAGGAGGGGAATATGTTGGGAGGAAGGAGGTTCAAAGCACGGCAGCCGAGTGAACTTGTTTTTTTATGGAAAAGTGAACTAGTTTACATACATAAGCAAATAGCCACTGAAAAAAGCAATCAGGTTAATGGGTTCTTAAAAGAAATATTTCAGACAAAACAGATAATTATGACACATAGGCGAATGCATGAAACACTATGATGATAAAGGTGCTTATAAACAGATAAAGTACAACATCTAGACCTTTCTGGCACGCTTGATCATGACGCTGCGGCTGTCCGTGTACTCGTCGGTTACGGGAAGCAGACACTCCCTCATGTCCAAGATCTGCTTGTACATGTCGTAGCATGCGTATGCGTCCTTGGCCACGTAGGTTATGTAGGCTAGATTCAGAGGTACCTCCCACGTGTTCATGTCGTCTTCTTTCATGTTGGCGTAATAGGGGTCGATGATGGTCTCAGCGAGGTCAACCATGGAGTCCTTCTCCTGCCCGTTGCTGATGATCTTATATTGCTTCTAGATGTCGACAAGCTTGTTGCACCAGATGGCCGAATCGTCGTGTTCTTCCTTCTCTCCACCGTAGCGAAGGTGCAGTCGGCGTGCCAATGAAACGGGCGAATGCTCCAGAACTTGGTGCAGCCATAGGACTGAGGCGAGGCAGAGCTTCACCAAGTCCGTATCGTTGGTGTACATCACATTCAACTTGGTGCAGCCATATGACTGAACGGAGAACTCAAAGGGGAACTCCTTGCTAAAGTCCATATCCAGCAGGCTCACCCCTCAGATCGCCATTGGAGTCTCTTCGAGTGAACGAGTGTGTAGGCGGCGTCAGCAGTTCGTTTTTCAGCTCTTGGGGAACTGGATTCAACAGTAAGCTGAGTGTGTACAGGCAACAACAGTTACTACCCCTCTGAGGGAGTCCTGGATTAGGGGGTCTCCGGACAGCCGGACTATATCCTTTGGTCGGACTGTTGGACTATGAAGATATGAGATAGAAGACTTCGTCGCGTGCCCGGATGGGACTCTATTTGGCGTGGAAGGCAAGCTAGGCAATACGGATATGCATACCTCCTCCTTTGTAAC
Source organism: Triticum aestivum (assembly GCF_018294505.1). Lineage (NCBI taxonomy): Eukaryota > Viridiplantae > Streptophyta > Magnoliopsida > Poales > Poaceae > Triticum > Triticum aestivum. The sequence continues at coordinate 596,960,064 of NC_057812.1, forward strand.
CGACCTTGTGTAACCCTAGCCTCCTCCGATGTCTATATAAACCGGAGGGTTTTAGTCCGTAGGACAACAGACAATCATACCATAGGCTAGCTTCTAGGGTTTAGCCTCTCTGATCTCGTGGTAGATCAACTCTTGTACTACTCATATTATCAAGAATGAATCAAGCAGGACGTAGGGTTTTACCTCCATCTAGAGGGGCCGAACCTGGGTAAAACATCGTGTCCCCTGCCTCCTGTTACCATCCGCCTTAGACGCACAGTTCGGGACCCCCTACCCGAGATCCGCCGGTTTTGACACCGACATTGGTGCTTTCATTGAGAGTTCCTCTGTGTCGTCATCATTAGGATTGATGGCTCCTTCGATCATCGATAGCGATGCAGTCCAGGGTGAGACTTTTCTCCCCGGACAGATCTTTGTGTTCGGTGGCTTCACACTGCGGGCCAACTCGCTTGGCCATCTGGAGCAGATCGAGAGTTATGCCCCTGGCCACCAGGTCAGGTTTGGAAGCTTAAACTACACGGCCGATATCCGCGGAGACTTGATCTTCGACGGATTCGAGCCCCTGCCTAGTACGCCACATGGTCACGATGAGCATGATTTAGCTCTACCATCGGACAATGTTTAGGAGATCACACCAGCAACCGCTCCGACCCTCAATTCGGAGCCAGTTGTGCCATCCATGGACGGGTGGATAGACCCCGCCACGGAGGCCGTATCCTCAGCGGCGATCGAGCCGAGTATCGACCTTACCCGTCACGAGAGCCGTGATGCCAAACTGCCGGATCCTTCCCCGTCCACGGACTCCGAACCGCCTGCGCCCGTGCCTATCGAATCCGACTGAGCGCCGATCATGGAGTTTACCTCCGCGGATATCTTTCAGCACTCGCCCTTCAGCGACATACTGAACTCATTAAGGTCTTTCTCCTTGTCAGGAGAGTCCTGGCCGAACTATGTCCGGCAGGATTGGGATGCGGATGATGAAGAAATTCACCACCCACCCACCACCCACTTAGTAGCCACTGTCGATGAATTGACCGACATGCTCGACTTCGACTCCGAAGACATCAACGACATGGACGACGATGCAGGAGGCGGACAAGAACCACTGCCCACAGGGCACTGGACAACCACCTCATCATATGATATATATGGTGGACACACCCAAAGAAGGTAATGGCGACAGGACAGCGGAGGATGACCCCTCCAAGAAGCAACCCAAGCACCGACGTCAATGGCACCGCTCTAAGTCTCGCCAAGGTAAAAGCGGTGATACCGGCACAGGAGATAATAGCACTCCGGACAGTGCCGAAGATAACAACAATCCCCTCCAGCAAGATTTAGAGCAAGAGGATGGAGAAGCCAGCCCTCCTGAGAGAGCGGTAGATGGAGAGGCGGAGAATGATAATTACATGCCTCCCTCCGAAGACGAGGCAAGCCTCGATGATAATAAATTTGTCATGCCTGAGGATCCCGTCGAACAAGAGCGCTTCAAGCGTCGGCTTATAGCCACGGCAAATAGCCTAAAGAAAAAGCAACAGCGGCTTCAAGCTGATCAAGATTTGCTAGTTGACAGAGGTACTGAAGTCCTTGCGGCCGAGGAATATAAACTCGAACGTCCCTCCAAGAGTTACCCAAAGCGCAGGTTGCTACCCCGATTGGAGGAGGAAGCACCAAAACCTACATCTCCAGCGTATGACGCGGCTGATCGGCCACCCCGTGGCCACGACAGAGAGGCATTTCAGCCAAAAGCTCAGCCTGCACCCCGACGTCACTCAAATAAAAATGTCAAGGCATGGGGAAATACACCAGACCTGCGAGACGTATTGGAGGACAAAGCAAAACACGCAAGATCGATCTACAGATCACGAGGGCGCGCCACTATGTGAGACGATAGTCGTCACACCGGATACAGTAAAAGTAAATCCGGCCGGGCCAAACACAGCGGACAAGACTCATTTGAGCTGCGTCGCGATATAGCCTAGTACAGAGGCGTTGGACACCCCCTATGCTTCACAGACGAAGTAATGGATCACCAAATCCCAGAGGGTTTCAAACCCGTAAATATCGAATCATACGATGGTATAATAGATCCTGCGGTATAGATCGAGGACTTCCTCCTGCATATCCACATGGCCCGCGGTGACGATTTACACGCCATCAAATACCTCCCACTCAAACTCAAAGGACCAGCTCGGCATTGGCTCAACAACCTGCCAGCAGAATGCATTGGCTGTTGGGAAGATCTGGAAGTCGCATTCCTCGACAACTTCCAGGGCACTTATGTGCGACCACCAGATGCCGATGACTTGAGCCACATAATTCAGCAGCCAAAGGAATCGGCCAGGCAATTCTGGACACGGTTCCTGACAAAGAAAATTCAAATCGTCGACTGTCCGGATGCAGATGCCGTAGCAGCTTTTAAGCACAACATCCGCGACGAGTGGCTCGCCCGGCACCTTGGCCAGGAAAAGCCGAAATCTATGGCAGCCCTCACGACACTCATGCCCCGCTTTTGCACGGGAGAAGATAGCTGGCTGGCTCGCAGCAACAATATATCAAAGAACCATGGTACTTCGGATACCAAGGATGGCAATGGCAGGTCACGTCGCAACAAACACAAGCGCCGCATCAACATCGATAATACCGAGGATACGACAGTCAATGCAGGATTCAAAGGCTCTAAACACGGTCAGCGGAAAAAGCCATTCAAAAGACGAACTCCGGGCCCGTCCAGTTTGGACCATACACTCGATCGCTCCTGTCAAATACACGGCACCCCCGACAAGCCAGCCAACAGCACCAACAGGGATTGTTGGGTGGTCAAGCAGGCTGGCAAGTTAAATGCCGAAAACAAAGATAAGGGGTTGCATAGCGATGACGAGGAGGACCCCCGGCTGCCGAACACCGGAGGACAGAAGAGGTTCCCCCCACAAGTGCGGACGGTGAACATGCTATACGCAACCCACATCCCCAAGAGGGAGCGGAAGTGTGCGCTAAGGGACGTATATGCGTTGGAGCCAGTCACCCGAAAGTTTAACCCATGGTCCTCTTGTCCGATCATCTTCGAGTGCAGGGACCACCCCAATAGTATCTGTCATGGCGGATTCGCCGCACTAGTCCTAGACCCAATCATTGACGGATTTCACCTCACTCGAGTCCTTATGGACGGCGGCAGCAGCCTGAACCTGCTTTATCAGGACACAGTGGGCAAAATGGGTATAGACCCCTCAAGGATCAAACCCACAGAAACGACCTTCAATGGCGTCATACCAGGTGTAGAGGCCCATTGCACAGGCTTAGTCACACTGGAAGTGGTCGTCGGATCCCCGGATAACTTCCGAAGCGAGGAGTTAATCTTCGATAGAGTCCCGTTCCGTAGTGGCTATCATGCACTGCTCGGGCGAACCGCATTTGCGAGATTCAATGCGGTACCGCATTATGCATACCTCAAGCTCAAGATGCCAGGACCTCGGGGGGTCATCACAGTCAATGGAAACACAGAGCGCTCTCTCCGCATGGAGGAGCACACTGCGGCCCTCGCAGCAGAAGTGCAAAGTAGCCTCTTAAGGCAATCCACCAGTTCGGCTATTAAAGACCTAGACACCTTCAAGCGCGCCCGGAGTAATCGTCAACAAGATCGCCTGGCATGTTCCGAGCTCGCATAGCAATGCGGCCCCTGCCCCAGTCCCAGCCAAACGGTGAAGTCTGTGCCACGCGTACGTAATTACGCATTGAAAATACCATGGGCACAGGTGGGGAGGGGGCATGACTACGGCACGCCCCAAGACGCGGCTCAACCGCACTAGGGGCTTCCCGCTTTGTTATTTTTCTCTCTTTCAGGACTTTAATCTCTGGAAACCCAGTCCGGCAGTATGATTGCCGGACACACGATGCAACAACCAAGGAGGCAGAAAGCTATGTCGCACCACAAAACTCCCAGGTGGCCTCTGATAACGAGTGAAATACTTGCTTTGAATACCATTCCTCAGGTTGCCCTTGGAGGGGACATGTCAAATAGTCATACTTTTTGCTTATCGCACTACTTGTATCATTCTGCTTCGACGCACCTTATTGAATAAACAATGCATAGCACTAGACTATTATCGCATTCTCTATTCTTCTTTATATATATATATATATGTTCATTCATGACATCCAGCACCCGTACACTCTGGTACGGCCAATACGCCAGGGGCTTAAGCATACCCCATAATACGGCGTGAGAAGTCCGAACACTTTCGACAGTGCGACACCTCGAACTTATAGCATTATATGCATCAGCTCCGAATCATGTCTTGGGTCAATAATTGGGTTTGCCCGGCTCCCATGTTTTGGTACCTTACGTTCCGCTATATCAGCTAAGGTAGCACTGGGAGAACTACTGCGATTGTGCCCTAGTTCATCTGGGCTAAGCACCTCAGTAGAGAAAGCTAAAACTGACTGTCATGATAAGGCGAGAGCTGGTCGCTGTTCGAGAGGTCTCGAGTCCCTAAAGACTTATGCCGCTTAGAGCAAGGAGTCGGCTTTGTCCAGCTTAAGGCGTGTATAGCGCCCCGAATTCAGCCTTCCGAATACTAGGGGCTTTGCCAAAATTTAAAATTGTAGACTTCTATGGCTAAGTGAGAGTGATAAAGCATTATAGTCCGACTGCCTTGTTCGTTGTGCTGAGCACACTCCCTCGAAGGACCCAACAATGGGAAACAGAGTGCTCAGATTTATGCCGAACACCCCAGCACTCGTGGCATGGGGGCAGAAGCCGACGACTGGCCATCTCTCAGATTTGATAAACAGCCGCACAGAAGGTAATATTTTAAATTCAAACAAGCGTTGCATAGCGCATATGAACAAGTTTTCATAATACAGGATCACACGAGCAAGTTCATTCAAAAATTACATCCTTCGCACACTCGTCCGCCACAAGACGGGCACCCTTCAGGACACCCTCATAATACATCTCGGGGTGGCGATGCTCCTTGCCCTGCGGCGGCCCCTCCTTCACCAGCTTCTCGGCGTCCATCTTGGCCCAGTGCACCTTTGCACGGGAAAAAGCCCGGCGGGCACCTTCGATATAGACGGACCGCTTGATGACTTCCAGCCGTGGGCGGGCATCCACAAGCCGCCTCACAAGGCTAAAGTAGCTGTTGGGAAGGGAGTCACCAGGCCACATCCAGACTATAAAGCCCTTCATGGCCTGTTCGGCCGCCTTGTGCAGCTCGACCAGTTGCTTCAGCTGGTCGCTCATAGGCATCGGGTGTTCGGTCCCAGTATAATGAGACCAGAACAACTTCTCCGTTGAGCTTCCCTCCTCGGCCTGGTAATACTTCGTGGTATCCGACATGCTGTGGGGAAAATCTACGAATGCTCCTGGAGAGCTCCGGACTCGGGTAAGTAACAAGTAATTTACTTTCACATGCTTGCTTTGCATATTGAATGCCTTACCCGCTGCTATCTTCCTCATCGCCTCAATTTCCTGGAGGCCTTTTGGGCTTCAAACTTGGCATGCTTTGTGCTCTCAAGGGCTGCGGCAAGCTCGGACTCTCGCGTCTTCGAGTCAAGCTCCAAAGACTTGTGCTTCTTCACAAGAGCCTAGAGCTCTTGCTGCACCTCGCCCACCCGTGCCTCTTGTTTTTCCCGCTCGGTGCGCTCCTCGGCCGTTTTGTTTTCGGCCTCGGACAGCGCTTGCTTCAGGGTCGCCACTTCGGTCGTGGCCCCTGGCACATTCATGATGATCCTGTCATTTCGCAACCACATTTTATTTTTTATATAGACAAGGTATTACTTACCTTTGTTCTCCTCGAGCTGCCTCTTGGCAAGGCCGAGCTCTTTCTCGGACCGCTCGAGGTCCTGCTTCAGTGCGGCGACCTCCGTAGTCAGCGCGACAGATGTCATCAGCGAAGCATGCATACGCATACAGACATACTTATATTAGACTCCTGGAGATATTATTTGATCCTCTATTCAGCTTTTCTTTGTGAACACCAAACAGAGCATCAGGGGCTACTGTCTATGCGGTAATATTTTCCTATATTTTAAATACTTACCTCAAAGCCTGTTAGAAGGCTAGCACAGGCTTTAGTCAGTCTGCTCTTGGCGGACTGAACCTTCTTGATCACCGCACTCATAATAGTGTGGTGCTCTTCGTCGATGGAAGCGCCGCGAAGCGCTCCCAGCAGTTGTCCGGTGCCTTTGGATGGACAGAGGTCACCGGCACGGGCGGCTTGCCCCTCTTGCAAGAGGGCTGCCTGCCCGAGTCCGGAACCACTGGAGGTTCCGGTGCGGTTTCCGGCTGAGGGCCGAACTTGGAACCCCTGAGAGCCTTGCTCCCTTTGCTCCTGGAGTCCGGAAGGTCGCCTTCAGGCGCCTCCGGGACTATATCCCCCCAGCTCGGTGCCCCTTGAGACAATACCTCGACATTGTCCGTAGGGCAAGGGGAGGAGGCGGTTGGAAGTGTATCACTGTTCATGTCCAACGAGTCCAAGGAACCGTCCGACGAAGATACGTCGATACGGGCTTGGGGCGGACTGCATAATCATATTCGACGTTAGGAGAAGCAGTGCAACAAAGGTATGCTATGAGTTGCTCTGGTACCCGAATACTTACAACTTCGCCAGGGGCTTGGCCCTAAGCAGCCACTCGTCTTCGCCGACGGCGGCGGTGGTGGAGCAGTCCGGAAGGAGAGTCCTTCCCTTCTTGGACCCTTAGGCCTCCCCGGTTGGGGCGACCTTCCTTTTCTTGTCTCCCCCGGCTGGAGGGGGGAGTCTTTATCTTCCTCCTCCTCGTTTTCAGGAGAGGAGTGCGTCTCGGAGTTATCGGATGATGAGTCCGATACCACCTGGCGCCGGGAACTCTTTCGGGTTCCCTTGGCCTTCTTCTTGGTCTTCTCCGGCACCTGATAAGGTGTCGGAGTCTGCATCTCCGTCAGGAGAGCGTCCGCAGGGTCTTCGGGCAGAGGGGCCGGACAGTTGATCTGCTCCGATGTCTCCTCCTAGTCCTGTCAAAGGCATAGGGAGCTCAGACCCCGCACATGGTTAAGCTTTGGGAAATAAATACCCTACCAGATGTACAGAACTTACCGGATTCGCAGGGCGCTTCGCGCTTAGCCCGCGATCCTCGGTAAGAGGAGGGACCTCGGCGCCCTTGAACAGCACCTTCCAGACGTCCTTATGCGTCGTGTCAAAGAGCTCGCGCAGAGTCTGGTGCTGGGCCGGGTTGAACTCCCATAAGTTGAAATCCCGTTGTTGACACGGGAGGATCCGGCGGAAGAGCATGACCTGGACTATGTTGACAAGCTTAAGTTTCTTGCTTGTCATGTTCCAGATACACTGCTGGAGTCCGTCTAGCTCCACCGATGAGCCCCAGGACAGGCTCTTCTCCTTCCAGGAAGTGAGCCATGTGGGGATTCTGGATCGAAACTCGGGGGCCGCCACCCAGTTGGCGTCGCGCGGCTCGGTGATGTAGAACCACCCCGATTGCCACCCCTTTATGGTCTCCACGAAGGAGCCCTCGAGCCATGTAACGTTGGGCATTTTTCCCACCATGGCTCCGCCGCATTCCGCTTGTTGGTCGCCCACCACCTTCGGCTTGATATTGAAGGTCTTCAGCCACATGTCAAAGTGGGGCCGGATGCGGAGGAAAGCCTCGCACACGACGATGAACGCCGAGATGTTGAGGATGAAATTCGGGGCCAGATCATGAAAGTCCAGCCCATAATAGAACATGAGGCCTCACACGAATGGATGGAGGGGAAACCCCAGTCCGCGGACGAAGTGGGGGAGGAAAACCACCCTTTTGTGAGGTTTCGGGGTAGGGACGACCTGCCCCGTGGCAAAGTATCTGGGTCCATGTAGCTTTTTGATGTGTCCCTCCGTGACGGAGGAGGCCATCCACTTGCCTCCCGCTCCGGACATGTTTGGAGAGAGTTGAGGAGAAGGTTGTGGACTTGGGCGTTGGAGCTCGAGTGCACGAGAATGGATGAGCAAGGAGGAAGAAGGCGTGGGTAGAAAAAGGTGAAACCTTATCCCTTTATAAGGGCGGATAAAACTATGCGCCCCACCAGCCTGGTAAAACTCTCTTGTCCCCCAAGCGCCGTAATTGGAGGCGCGGTTGGGTTACCCACGCCCGTATTGATGGGAATCCCGTAATAAGGGGAACACGATCTCTGCTTTGACAAGACGTGTCAAGAAACCGCCTCGCGTTATGTGCGGGGCTGGTTAAAAAAAACGGTTCGAATAATTACCGGGCCATGGTGTGATGTCATGCTGCCAAAACGTGTCAGCAGATTAGATTTGTGGAAATATTATTCTCTCTGCGGTGGTATGTGGAACTTATTTTGCAGGGTCAGACACTATCCTTGTATTCAAACTCTTCTGTGGTGTATTTGGAGGAGGAACCCGCCTTGCAATGCCGAAGACAACACTGTGCGCCGGACTCATCGTCATTGAAGCCTGGTTCAGGGGCTACTGAGGGAGTCCTGGATTAGGGGGTCTCCGGACAGCTGGACTATATGCTTTGGCCAGACTGTTGGACTATGAAGATACGAGATTGAAGACTTCGTCCCGTGTCCGGATGGGACTCTACTTGGCTTGGAAGGCAAGCTAGGCAATACGGATATGCATACCTCCTCCTTTGTAACCGACCTTGTGTAACCCTAGCCTCCTCTGGTGTCTATATAAACCAGAGGGTTTTACTTCGTAGGACAACAGACAATCATACCATAGGCTAGCTTCTAGGGTTTAGCCTCTCTGATCTCGTGGTAGATCAACTCTTGTACTACTCATATTATTAAGAATAAATCAAGCAGGACGTAGGGTTTTACCTCCATCAAGAGGGCCCGAACCTGGGTAAAACATCGTGTCCCCTGCCTCCTGTTACCATCCGCCTTAGAAGCACAGTTCGGGACCCCCTACTCGAGATCCACCGGTTTTGACACCGACACCCTCCCTCGTCCGTTGCATGCCCGGCAGAAGATGCACCCTCGGCCACACATCCACGAGCGGGTCTGTATTGGTACTGTAATAACAGGAGTTAGTGGTCACTTTACTTAAATTTAATTAGCTTTAATAGAAATTTGTACTTAAAACAAGCAATGCATTCGCTCGTTCTATCAGTGCCACAGGATCAACATGCACAACAATTAGAATTATTATTCTCAGGACACACATGATCAGCACATTTGTCGCACTTTCACAAAGATAATACTACCAAGTTTGAACCGTTTGTTATGGTTGTTGTCCACTGCATCATCATGTCATGTTTCCCATCTTGCAAGATTCAGAACCAACAAATAAGATCCAAATAATAAGTACAACAAAGATGCCTACACATCTCATTGATTCCCAACTTGCAAGATTCAGAACCAACAAATAAGATCCAAATAATAAGTACAACAAAGATGCCTACACATCTCATTGATTCACAGCTTGCAAGATTCAGAACCAACAAATAAGATTCAAATAATAAGTACAACAAAGATGCCTACACATCTCACTGATTCCCAGCTTGCAAGATTCAGAACCAATTCCTTAGAGCCTTTTGATAAAGTGAATATTGGGATTAAATCCATCTTGGCTAGCCATGTCATACAATCGAAGAACTTGGCGAATGCTCTTGACTGTCACAACATTTGTAGTTGAGTATTCCTATTTGCACAACATGTTTGCATAGCACAAACAATGAGATAGGAGAGCATGATTTTTCTTTAATTGCGGCCTCCTTGAACTCAACCTCCAGCTCTACTTGGATGAGGTCTGCCTGGAGTTCCATGATTCAATTCATGCGCCTTTTTCTGCAGTTCACCTGAAATGAAGCAAAGATTGCATCATTCAGCTAGCAAGAAGTACTTGCTCTTGTGAGCTGGTAGGTTCTTCTTTAGTAGTTGCACTAAAATTGAGGAACATTAAGGTTGGCTGTCCGGCTCATGTAAGGTGCAACTATAATTTTCTTATCCTTTTGTGCAGTTCCACTAAAATAAAGTGTCATTGAGCTGGTAGGTTCTTCTTTAGTAGTTGCACGAGATTATCAGCAGAACTTGATGGAGATTTTGGAAACTCCAATCACCATTTTGTCCAGTTCCACCAAAATTGAGAGATGTTGCCCATGTGACATTTTAGTTGAACTGCACAAGACACTCATTCCAAAAAAAGTGTTTTGTGCAGTTCACCAAAAGGTCACAATAGCAACAAGGTGAAATGGATATCCATATTTGCACACAAAGATAGAAAGTAAACAGTTGCTGGTCAATAAGAATATACGAAATATATACAAAATGAAAAGAAGCATCTTAATTATGTTCATGGCAATCACACAAGGACAGTAGAAATTTTAAAACGTCAGCAATGCTTCATGTTACCAGAAGCATTACAATCAACAATGAGATTCCTTAAATATGGGATTACTTTAATGGTGGCATTGCTTGTTTACTAGACACAGTAAATCAACAGCAGCTAAATAGTTGGTTTAAGGGCATGGGACTGTGGGGACACCAGGACACTCAGCAGCGTAAAGGAGCAACTTACTTATCATACTGGGGAAAACAACAGGAGTGCCATTGTACTATGTGAGGGCAGCAAATCTAATCCCGGAGACCTTTTACTATGTGAGGGCAACAAATCTAATCCTGAAGACCTTTTACTATGTGAGGGCATCAAATCTAATCATGAGACCATTTACTATGTGAGGGCATCAAATCTAATTCTGGAGACCTTTTACTATGTGATGGAAGCAAATCTAATCCTGGACATACTCTGTTGACTTGTCCACCAGCCGCCACTTTCTATCCTTTTTTCAACCAATAATAGATCTGTTCCTTATCCAGTTTGTACTGCGTTTTCCCATTATTTCCCTTTTCAACCAAGATTCCGGTTGGGTATCCGGCCTCTACTACTTTCACCATATTATTTCCTCTTTGAATCAAGTCCTAGATTTAGGCTTCAACTTTCCCCCTTTCTTCGTTGTTTGAACAAAGCCCTAGATTCGAATGCATGAAGTAGCTTTACCTCTAATAATACTAAAAATTTAGGTGGCTTTGGAAGAGCTGATGGGAGTAGAAAAAGATGCACATGCAGACACGTGGGGAGCTGGGGCAGTAGAGCAAGGCCACTTTCGAAGAACTTATACCTAAGGGTCGCCGGGATGTCGGCGGCGGCAGGTCAGATCTGCGGACAATACGGCAAGGAGGAAGAAGGGTCGGAGGACCTCCCAAGCCGGCCATGTGTTGGAGAGAACAGCATGGGAAGAGGATCGGGCCCCTCCGGCAGCTGTGGGTTTCCTCCCTCGGCGGCGATGACCGCATGAACGATGCACCTTTTAGTCCTCTACACACACTGGCCGAATGGATCTGGCCGGATCTGTGACCAGCAGTGAGCAGAGAGAAAATGTCGCTACCGCTGTCTTGTTTATATCTGGAGAGGATGAGAGAATGAAGAGAGCAACCCTAGTAAAGCAAGCGCTCAGGCCCCTGCGTCCATATATAGTGGGGTGATTATCTTTTTTCTCCCCACAACAAGCGTTTCAATTTGTGTACGTGGCATTAAAGAAAAGAAACTCTCTATTTAAGGTGACTACTATACGACTCCTACTTACTACTACTAGTAGTAGTACAATATTGTTCCCTTGTGCTCCCCGCCCCTCCATTCATTGAACAACCCCATGGGTGAATAAACATACAGTAAGTACTGTATTTATATAGAACGAACAAGCTCGAACTATTTTCGCGTAGTTAAAAGTTGAGGGCGGGGCTTTTCCCGGGCAGTACGTGCGGCAGTTTTCGGGTAGGGCCAGAAGACTATTTTAATTTTTTTAAACTTCGAGACGGCCACATAGCATGGAGCCAACCCCAACGATTTTAAGCATACATGCACGGTACACGCTATCCTAGACTACGATACACATGAAACTGCCACACGATCGTCCGGGCTGTGCTTGGCTCTTCGCCTCTTCGGGAAGTCGAACATTGATGGAATACTACTGCACTGGAGGAGTACTACATTACGCTTCTGGCCATCTGACACCGATTGAACTGCTGCATGTCCATCGTGTGCGGGAGGGAGAGCGTGTAGCGAAAGCTTCTCCTAGTCTTGCCAGCCACCACGCTCATGGGCGAGGGAGGGACGCTCCTGCCTGTGCGTGTATGACAGGTGGGCCCTACAGGTGTGTGGCCAACCTGTCATACAACCAAAGGTAGGTGCAGTTAAGTCCGCGAGGGAGAGGATAATCAAACTTCTCGTTGATGTACGAGTTGACGCGACACATCAAAGCACTGCACTCGATATATTTCAATAATTTGCGTGTGTGACTCCCAGATGCAGAGGCCGGGGGTCATCATCCTCCTTTTCGAGAAAAAACAGACGCGTGTGTGAGAGGACGAGTGTGTGCGTGCACCTCTTCTCTTCCTGTATAACATACTACTAAACTCAGAGTACAAGTTCTTGTGGGTGGCACGATGGTGCGTGTGAGAAGTCCCAAGAGATAGGTTTAATGCATTAATTGCAATGCATGCATGCATAAAGTACATGCATTGGTCAATTTTCTCTTAATACTTGCATGCAATGATTTAATGCACCTTGGAATCTGAACATGTGTTGGGGAACAACCAAATTGAGCCTTATAAAATGGAAAAACTAAAATTTTGAGATAAGCCCTATAAAATCGGAAAGGAGGGAGTAGAAAAAGAAGTACTCCATCCGGGAATAGTGCCGCACTTCGAAACTAGACCGTCAATAAATTTTGAGGTTGCGTCTCGTCACATTCCAAATTACTCCATGCTATATTGAATTGCAAACCTGTTCACACCGATGACAACCTAAACGGTTTCCCACTTAGGAGCGTATTAGTACTCGGTTATAAATACTAGTATGCCAAGATGACTACACATTCCTCCTCAACTCCTGATACACAAAAACAAACAAGTCATTCAACATCCTTCCCTTGCGTCTGCCATGGCCAGCGTGAGTTCTGGGTCGAGAGATTGCCACCAGGGAGAGGCGAGCATGGAAGTGGAAGCACGAGAGATGTCCCGCCTCGCTGCGAGAGCTGCCGACATGTCCCGCTGCGTGGAAGTAGCAGCACAGAGGTCCCGCCGTGCCGCTGAAGCAGCACGGAGGTCCAGCCGCGCCGTCGATGCAGCAGACTGGTCCGGCCGTGCCGCGGAAGGAGCAGAGATGTCCCGCCGCGCCACGAATGCAGCAGAGATGTCCCGCCGTGCCGTGACGGCCTAGGAAAATTTCTCGTGGGCAGGTGACGACTGTTATAGGCGCATGCATGCAATCGTCCATAGCCAGATGGATCAGATCTCTGGCTCGGCGAGGTTGTAGGACGACATGATAGCCTCGTTTGAATAGGCTACCGGCGTTATCCGGCAACTAAGGGAGGGCAATGAGAGGCTCCGGGCCGAGCGCGACCTGCTGAGGAAGAAGATCATCCGAAGTGCAGACCTGCAGGAGGAGGCCAGTGCCTTGTTGAAGAAACTTATGGACGAGAATGACATGCTCCACAACGAGAGCCAAAAGCTGGTGGGGGAATCCGTGGATGTTCTCAAGCAGCGTCTTGAGGACACGAAAGAGAACATCGCCGCTCGCCGTGGAGACTAGTTTCCTGGTTTCTTTTGATGTAATAATCGGTTTAGGATGTAGATTGTGTCGTCGGTTGTGAAATGTTGGGTTCTAGCGCAGATGTTTGGCCTTTGTTGGCCTCTTGGGATGTTGCGATTTCAATCTGGTAGCTTTTAGTCCTTCGTGTTAGGCTGGAGTTCTGCTGAACTTCTTATGAATTGTGGTTGTTTTCAGTAATGAAAATCGGAAGGGGCAAGCCCTTCTTTGAGCAAAAAAAATTTAATCATCCTTATATATACATCAGTCTTTCTATAAGTCGCAGTAGATGCTATATAGGTCCATCGGATCTTACATCAAGATCTGTGCTTTCAGATTTTCTTTTTTCTCTCTTAAATCTCAGTTTAGTGAGACATAGCCACGCCATTAAACAGAGGCTCGGGCGCCATTAATGGAGACCTTGGGAGAGAGGTAGACGGCAGATGGAGGTCAAACGGCTCTCCTCCCGGTAAGCACGCGCAGGGGTCTGATCACACGCCTCTCGTACTCAAATAGCTACCCTGCACTGCGCCTCCTAGCTAATAAAAAATGGGGACGCGTGGCGGCACGTAAATTGTACTAGTAAGTAGAACGTCCATGGTTTCAATAATACTTGTGTTTCCGATTGTAACGTGACAGCACTTGTTCCAAAATGACTTTGTTGATTGTTAATGTGTGCGCCTTCACAAATCGGACTGCAAATTTACCACAGCATGTTGGTTCCATGTCATGGCACCAAGCCAAGTTTCATTATTTTCATGCGTGTTTTGGATTTACAGGAATTAAAAAACTAAGTTTCTCAATGCTTCCAACCCAGCCACGACGCCCAGAATTTTGAATTTCATTCCCATTTCTTGCATGGAACCTAGAAATTTACCCGAGGACACACATGTGATTTTTCAACCAACTTTGGTGCACTAGAACATGTGCTTGTATTTCAAATTTGAATTATGCACACAAATGTGACACGTTCCCTCCCAGAACCACGAGCCTTCTTGAGAGAAGCTCTGATTTACAAGAAGCTTATACCAAAATTTGTTCCTATTCGGCCAATTTTTTTACCATGACATGACACCATGCCAAGTTCATGATTTTAAAACCAAGTTTCTCAATGTTCTCGACCGAGCCACGATGCCCAGATGTTTGAATTTTATTCTCATTTTTTGCATGGGACCTACTCCCTCCTTCCATCTATATAGGGCCTAATGTGTTTTCGAAGACAGCCTTTGACTATTGACAAGATTAATAGCACATGAGATGTATACTATGAAAATTATATTATTGGAAGCTCCTTTGACATACAAAATTGAAGGTATGCTTTGTGTAAGTTGCATGTCATATATTATTGTTCTAACGTTTGGTCAAAGTTAGCCTCGAAAAATGCATTAGGACCTATATAGATGGAAGGAGGGAGTAGAAATTCACCTGAGGACACAAATGTGATTTTTCAACCAACTTTGGTGCACGGGAGCATGTGCTTGTAGTTCAAATTTGAATTATGCACATTAAATGACCAAAAACTCAATTAATGTGTAAATAAGGCCAAACGAAGCCGGAATAATTCCAAAATTTAACAGGGCACTCATGTAGTTCTATGTTGCCTTTGTAAATAAACTCAAGGGGGACAATGTATATTGTTTCACACTCAAAGGTGGCACGTTCCCTCTCAGAAACATGAGCCTTCTTGAGAGAAGCTTCGGTTTGCAAAAGCTTATACCAAAATATTTTCCTATTCGGCCAATTTTTTTACCACAACATGGTAGTACCATGACATGACATCCATGCGAGGTTTCATGATTTTCAGACGTGTTTTGGATTTACAAGAATTTTAAAACCAAGTTTCTCAATGTTCTCGGCCGAGCCACAATGCCCATATGTTTTAATTTTATTCTCATTTCTTGCATGGGACCTAGAAATTCACCCGAGGACACAAATGTGATTTTTCAACCAACTTTGGTGCACGAGAGCATGTGCTTGTAATTCAAATTTGACTTATGCACATTAAATGACAAGAAACTCAATTAATGTATAAAAAACGACAAACGAACCCGGAATAATTCCAAAATTTAACAGGGCACTAATGTAGTTCTATGTTGCCTTTGTTAAGAAACTCAAGGGGGGCAGCGTATATCGTTGCACACTCAAAGGTGGCACGTTCCCTCTTAGAACCACGAGCTTCCAAATCGGCCCAATTTTTTACCACAACATGTTAGTGCCATGACATGACACCATGCCAGGTTTCATGATTTCCAGGCGAGTTTTGGATTTACATGAATTTAAAATCAAAGTTTCTCGATGTTCTCGGCCTAGTCATGACGCCCAGATGTTTGAATTTCATTCTCATTTCTTCCATGGGACCTAGAAATTCAACCAAGGACATACATGTGATTTTTCAACCCACTTTGGTGCACCGGAGCATGTGCATGCAATTCATATTTAGAATATGCACATTAAAAGTCCAGAAACTCAATTAATGTATAAAAAGGCCAAATGAACCTGAAATAACTCCAAAATTTAATAGGGCACTCATATAGTTCCATGTTGCCTCTGTAAATAAAATCAGGGGGAGGCAGCGTATATCGTTTCACACACAAAGGTGACACGTTCCCTCTCGGAACCACGAGGCTTGTTGAGAGAATCTCCAGTTTTGCAAGAGGCTTATACCAAAACTTGTCCCAATTCAGCCAAAAATTATACGTATGAAAATAGGGTTAGATTATCCCAAACATCTCGCTACCTAGACCAATAATGTACTATGATTTGAATTCAACATAAAATGGATACAAATATTTGAATTGGAGAGCATATGGTACATGTAGTTCATAGTGAAATATGATTACTGCTATATGTATGTTTTTTGTTATCAAGATAACAATTAAAATATTGTATAACTTGACAACAATCGTATTCAAATAAGGAAAATTGATTCAAATTTAGTCCATATGGTAGACGACAATATATATGTTCACATGGTGGAGTAAAATGTTCATATATGATGGAAGATCAAAATGTACGACTACATCAATTATAAACCGCAAGGTCACCTAACGATACATTCGAATTCAACATAACGTGGATTCAAAAATTGAAATTCGAGATCATGGCATTTGTAATCATATAAAAAGGGACATTACTCTTTCTTTGGTGGGAATTGATTTGTTTTTTGTTGTTGTTGAGGGAAGTGCGAATCGATTTGGTACTGTGCAGGGTAATCTTGTTCTCCCGATTTTTTTAACATTTTTCTTGTAGTTTTTTCAATGGCATCTATTGCAATATAGTAAAAGGGGACATGACTCTCTTGTGTCTTGTATGAATTGTTTTTTTACACATTAAGTTTGTTCTGCCGAACAAGGAATCTGCACCTTGTTATCCCGAAATTTTCAAGCTCGAGTATCTTTTGTCTCACCTGCTTTGAAACCCCCGCTTCTTCAACCCCCGCCGCGCCTTGTTATCCCGAAATTTGACGCGCGCGAGAACTCCCTCCTCATCCGAAATCGCTCCCGCGGCCCAGACACGCGAAATCCCCCTGCTACCCCTCAGCCGAAAATGAAGCTCCATGTCGCGGTGTCAAAACTGGTGGGGGTACGCTGGTAACCTACCCTACATTTCAGACAAGCGCGTCCCTAAGCTTGGCTCCCCCTCCCCCTTCACCCCCCATTCATACACCGAGGCCGCCAAAACCCGCGAAACTCCACGCTCCTCCGTCGGCCTTCCGACCGCCGCCCAGCCGGAGACTCTTCCCCGACTACGTCGTCCACCGCAACAGCTCGACGTCCCTCATCCACCGCACCTGATGAGGATCCATTGTCGATCTCGTCATCCTATCGGATCAGCCACCCCGTCCTCCACCTCCAAGGAGCTGCCCCGACGTTTGCCTCGTCTATCGCGCCACCTCAATCCCCACAGCGCCATCTTGACCTGCCCCATCGGAACCACAGCACCCTCACCAATTCCTCCGATGAAGCCGAGGCCAACTCGGCGCCACCAAGGAGGTTCTGCATTCGCCGCTGCATTTTATCTTTTATTCGATCTCACGGGGCTATCGGTGCTCGATACCGAGCAGACATGGCGTGTCTCTATCGACGGCGCCATTGCCGGCCATATCATCCATGGCGTCTCTCCCCCATGTCGTTGCTTCCTCGGCGGAGACTTCCACAACGGCACTAGCTGCAGCTGCTCCAGCTCTCGCTCGCGCTGCGGCTCTGTTCTTGCTGTTGGTCGCGCTGTTGCACTGCTCCTGCTTTCGTTCGTGATGCTGCTCTGCTCTTGCTCTCGCTTGCGCTGCTGCTGCTACTGCTGCATGACCTCCGGCAGCTACAGGAGTTGCTGCTTTAGCACTCGCTTGCGGTGCTACTGCATGACTTGCTCTCTGCTAGTGCGTTCCCTGCTCAAGCGTCTGCTGATTTAGATCACTGCTTCTCTGCTACCAGTGCTCGAACGCCCTAAACATCTATTGCAATGCTCTCTTACTAGTTCAATCAGTTTCGACTGTGAAGTTCATTTTCTTCAGTTAAATTCAGAGTGAACAGTACTTACAGCATCTGTCGGAGCGGTCGGGGCGCGGCTAATGCATTTTACATCTAGCACTTTTTGGTGATGTATTTTACATCATCTATTGCAGATGATGTTAGGGTCCCACTTCAGATTAACGTTGTCTGTCCTGTCATGCTTCAGGCTCGTCGCCGTACACCTTTGCGGAGCTGCTCCAACGACGGAACCGTCCATCACAGCGGAGCAGTACCCTCGGCGCCGTTTCCAGAGGCCTCGGATCTTCTTCCCCGCCTCCGACAGTCACACCAGCATCATCACCATCCTCCACGTCCAACCCAATGATGTCGAGGTCCACAAGGCTATGCCAAAGAGGTTTTACACTCGTCACATCACTTTGTTTCTCCATTCCTCTGTTCTTCCAATTCATGTGAGCCAAACACCCAAGTTGACTGAAATCCTATGTTTCCAAATGCTCTGTTTTGCACGTGCATTCCTATCCCGTTCATGTGTTTTTCCTGTCCCTGCGTTTATAGAATCCTCCAATTATAAGGAGCCCTTACGGATTTACTTCATTTTCAGATAGGCGTCAAAGAAAACTCTGTGTGTTATGTCCTTCTCCTGCCGTGCCGTCATCCACTCCACCTGAGGTGCACCATCGACAGAAGCGGTCACTGCAGCAAAGATCCCCCCTGCAGACTTCCTTTCGCCGCCTCAGATCATCTTCACTGTTCCCGGCAGCCACGCCAACTGCATTACCATCATCAACTGAGCAGATGAACCTGAGGACTACAAAGTTCCAGAAGAGAGGTCGCAGTCTTTCGTGTTTTCTTATGTTATACATTGGTTATTATTACCTGCTACTTTATCGTTCAATCTTGAGTTTTGAATTGCCCATGGGTCTCATATCGAGCCAGCAATGAATAGTATCTGTCTACTATCTGGTTCATCTGGGGTCTTCTATGTGGTTCATGTTGGGTGGGCAACAAACAATAGATGATCCATTGTCTATCTTTTTAAATTGAAGCTATAATCTACCTGCTATCATTAGTTTTGGATCCATCCACTCGTTTGCTACCATCAGTCTTGATTTTTGCATGCACCCCTTAGGCCTTACAAAATCTAACTATTTTTTATTATGCATGTCAGACATTGTACACAATCGTACTGAACATGTAGAGAAAAAGAGAAGACCATTGTGTGCGAATATAATGTCATGCAGACGCCGCTCCATGGTGGGCGAAATGCCCCCCTCCTGCATTTCCAGATTGTATTCCAGAGGAAGATAACTGTTCAGATGGAGATTCAGAAGGAGCTGACCACGCCTGTTTACCACCTGAGGTGTTTGCTCTAACCTGGCATGCTGATGTTGGTCATATCATGCATATGGCGCCTTGCATTGCTTACATTATACATCTTATATGTCATCAGCTTAGTTTAGATTTGCTTTGTGTGAATGCCACATGTTTGGTTTCTATATCATACTCCCACCATTCCTAAATATTTGTCTTTTTAGAGATTTCAACAAGTGACTACATACGAAACAAAATGAGTGAATCTACACTCTAGAATGTGTCTATATACATCCGTATGTGGTAGTCCATTTGAAATCTCTAAAAAGACAAATATTTAGGAATGGAGGGAGTATATGGGAATTATGCAATGCCATCTTCTTTAGCCAGGCATCATATACGTGAATCATGCAATGCCATCCTGTTTAGCCAGTCATCGTATATGTGAATTGTATCGTGCCATATTTTTTTTCCATAATGTATTCCATTTGTCAACAATGTTTATACATTCATCTACTCTTCCTGTGCATCAGCCATTTTAGTCGGTCATGGGAAAATCTGGAGTGAAAACAAGGTCTTCTGAGCAGTAAGTGCTACCTATCAATGCAGATTTCTTGCTGGTTATAGATAGCTCCTCAGAGGAGGATTCAGAGAGAGATGACCAGTCGTATCCCCCCCAGGGGCATGCTCTAACTTGGCAAGGTTATATTGCTCATATCATGCATATGGTGTCTTGCATTTCCATGCCATCTGCTTAGATTAGACATGCTTTGTGTGAATGCCTCATGTTTGCTTTCTATATCAGGTATGTGAATTATGCAATGCCATGTTTTTCAGCCAGTTATCATATATGTGAATTATGCACCGCCATGGAGCCAGGCATCATATATGTGAATTATCTCATATTTTCTTTTTTTCATTACGTATTCTTTATGTCGACAATCTGTGTATATTGAACTACTCTTCATGTGTATCAGCCATTTGAGCCGGTTATGGAAAAATCTGGAGTGAAAACAAGGTCTTTAGAGCAGGCAATGGTACCTGTTGAAGCATATATCTTGATGGTTACAGGGAGCTCCTCAGAGGAGGATTCAGAGACCGATGACCAGTCCTATATCCCACCTGAGGTGTATGCTCTAAGTTGCAATGTTTATATTTCTCATATGATGCATATGGTGTCTTGCATTGCTTAGTTTAGACATCATATTCACAATATTGAATTCTATCTGCTTAGTTTAGAGATCATACATGCGAGTGCCAGCTGCTTAGTATATGAATCAATTATGTCAATTATATCATGCCATCATGTATACTTAGACAACATGTATGTGAATTATTTCATCCCAACCTATTTTAGAAAGACATCTATAGTTTTGTCATGTCATCCTATTTAGGTACTCATCATATGTTGAATTATGCCATTATATCCTATTAAGTTATCCATCATATATCTGAAATTGTGCCATGCTATCCTATTTAGTTAGGCATCATATATGTGAAACTATGTCATGCTGTCCTGTTTGGTTAGACAACATATATGTGAATTACCACATCTGTCTATCATACAATGTCTGTACGTTCAATTTCTTTTCTTGTTTATCAGCCATTTGAATTGGAGGGGGTGATGGCAGTATCTAAGGGAGCAAAACCCATTCTTCACAAAAGACAGTGCTACCCATCGATGCAGATAGAACCATGGTTGTACTGGCCCACAAACTAGCCCCACCACACATAATCGTGACTCTTCCAGATTGCACACTTACACCATTGGGCAGAGAACCAGCTACAACCCATCTAACCGCAACCCCAGCGGATAGTAACCCACTTATAGTTGACAAAGCACCATGTCCACCATAGAGTACCCCCACACGAGCAGTTTGTAAAGCTACTGTTCTTAGGTCAGATTCCGTAGCTATGGTCCATACTCCTTTGCTGTTGCATCACTGTATTTACTAATACCAACTACTTTCGAATTTGAAGGATCCAATTGAAACTCCAATGGAGCAACAGGTATGTTTTAAACCTATTTCTTTAACTGGATTGCTGTTCTAACTTCTTGCTCTATGTTGATTTTAGTTTAAGTTGTATAAACAATTATGTTCTCATGTGATGCACATTACAAGTGCTGCCAATGCTGTGTAGTTTCTCACACTTATATTCTGTCTATGCTGTTGTGTCTTAAAAATATATGAGTTGAACTGTGTCTCTATCTTGATTAGGGAACATAAACTATAATGGTATGGACAATACAGTGACCATAGTACATAGATATATGTTTGTTTCATGTTGTTATCCTGTCCACCTTACTACTGAACCGATTTACCAAAATGTGTTTCGTATACTACAAGCTAAACATGTGATGTGTCTACTTGTTTATCTTGTAGTATGCAAACAGAATATTGGAGAAGAGCACCCCACTATGCAATGGTAGAGAAAGTAATGCAGATAAGGTTCAAGATAGTGAGACAACCCTGTTGGTCTCCAAGAAAGGTGATAAAAACGATCTTGGAGACAGTGAGAAAACCCCACAGTGCTGCGTTGATGTAGTGTTCGAGTTACTGGCCAGTACCACTAGCACAAGCTCTTCGAACTCGCTGCCTGAATCACTTCGGCTTCTTCAGTCTCAGCTACAAGCTGAAAGGCATCAGTCAGCTGTGCTACGGCAAGAAGCCGAAGGACTGAGGAAGTCCCTGCAGAATTCAGATGCATACTTTCTTGTGCAACAACAAGCGCTGGAGGATTTAAGCGCCAAACAAGAGAAAGTTAATAAGCTTGCTAAGCATCTTGCCAGCATTATGGGTACCCATGATATTGTTTCTTGAACTCTTCTAAAGTGGTTTCAGTTCTGGACTTGTTTTGCTGCGGCGTTTATATGCTGCTTTGTTCCCTATATTTGCACTGGTGGCGAACTTTGATGCCCAGTGGATGTAATATGTGTAATAGCCGTGATAGCCTAGCATAAGTTGCTTGCTTATTTATTTCCTTGTTGTCTTGTTTATTTGTTTGCTTGTAGTCAGTGCAGTTCTTTTTCTGCGGTTTGCTAGTGGCTGCAATAACCTATTTTTTAAACTAGGCCACAATAACCATGGGCTAATATTTACTGTAGTGACACTGGGCCTCCTATGGGCCGTAGAAACAATGGGCCTTCTACGGGCTGTAGAAACAACAGGCCTTCTACGGGCCATAGAAACAATGGGCTTTCTACGGGATGTAGAAACAATGGGCCTTCTATGGGTCGTATCATCAATGGGCCTTATACGGGCCGTATGACCGATTGGCCAAACATGGGCCAATAATAGGCCGCATTATGGCCGTAAACGGGCTAGAGTTGGAATCGTCCGTTCATGCGCCGACCATAACGGGCCATCGTTAATAGGCCGTATTTGATGACGCTATGAAAACGGCCCAACGTATTAACGGACCACAAAAGGGCCGACTGTAACCACAGGCTGAATTTGGCCCACAAGCAGAAAATGACAGTAACGGGCCATAAGTAAACGAATGCTAGAAATGAGCCCAAGAATAAATGGGCTCTGAGAAGGCCGAAAGATAACATGGGCTGGAAACAGCCCAACGGAATAACGTGCCGTTAATGGGTATAAAGTGATACACTGTTCATTACGGGCCAGTTTCACCATGGGCCGTTAATAGGCCAAGAGTTATATAGGGCCTCATATGGGCCGAAAGACGTCATTGGACATACATGGGCCAAAAGTGAAAATGGGCTGGAATCATATTGGATGGCCCTGATGACGCTACTGGGCCTAATTCGGATAGGGCGTAACGGGCATTGGGTTAGCGGGCTATAAATGGGCTATATGCGAACAGGCCATTAACATGCTTTCCATGGGCCCGCCCGCCACCTTTTGCCAAGTCAAATGGGCCGGCCTTTTCACAGGAATGGGCCTCTGTTGGGCCATGCCACGTGTTGACGTATCATAGGCGCCTTCTGTCCAATGAGTGGATGACATCTGTCCCAACGATGAGCCGAAACATGTTTCCTCCAGCCAATGATGATTTTACACGTGGAAAATCCCCATTGGTCGGGGCTCTTAACGGGTTATCGGATCCAAAACCTAACCCGAGAGCTTAATGACGTTCTGTTACGGTGGATGCCACGTGTCGGTCACCCTTGACGAAAGCACTTCTGTGACGTGCGATTTATCGTCATGGAAGTGCACACTTCTGTGATGATAATTTTGGTAATGTCATGGAACACTTCTACGATAACACGGGTATGACTATCTTGATTTTGTCATAAAATCGTCATGGATGTACATGCATGACAAAAAACGCGACCTACTGTGACAAACACGTATCATCACGGAAGTGTATTTTTTTGTGGTGATAACACCTCTATTAAGATGCTTAAAGAAGTAATTTTTCCAAGGTTTGGAGTCCCTAGATATTTAATGACTGATGGTGGTTCACATTTTATTCATGGTGCTTTCCGTAAAATGCTTGCTAAATATGATGTTAATCATAGAATTGCATCTCCTTTTCACCCACAGTCTAGTGGTCAAGTAGAATTGAGCAATAGAGAGCTTAAATTAATTTTGCAAAAGACTGTTAATAGATCTAGAAAGAATTGGTCCAAGAAACTTGATGATGCATTATGGGCCTATAGACCTGCATATAAAAATCCTATGGGTATGTCTCCGTATAAAATGGTTTATGGAAAAGCATGTCACTTACCTCTCGAACTAGAACATAAGGCTTATTGGGCCATTAAAGAGCTCAATTATGATTTTAAACTTGCTGGTGAGAAAAGGTTATTTGACATTAGTTCACTTGATGAATGGAGAATCCAAGCCTACGAAAATGCCAAGTTGTTTAAAGAAAAAGTCAAAAGATGTCATGACAAAAGAATACAAAAGCGTGAGTTTAATGTAGGTGATTATGTATTATTATACAACTCTCGTTTAAATTTTTTGCAAGAAAGCTTCTCTCTAAATGGGAAGGTCCTTCCATTATCGAGGAGGTCTATCATTCCAGTGCCATAAAAATCAACAACTTTGAAGGCACAAATCCGAAGGTGGTGAACGGTCAAAGAATTAAACATTATATCTCAGGTAATCCCATAAATGTTGAAACCAATGTTATTGAAACCATAACCCCAGAGGAATACATAAGCGACACTTTCCGGAACGTTTCAGACTCCGAAAAGGAATAAGTATGTGGTACGATAAGTAAACCGACTCCAAAACCATTCTAATGGCAATTTTTCTTCCGTTTTGGAATATTTAGAAAAATAGAAAAATAAGAAGCATTCCGGGAAGGACATGGGGGCTCCACGAGGGTGGAGGGCATGCCCTACCCCCCTGGGCGCGCCCCCTACCTCATGGGCACCTGATGTGCTCTCCGGACTCCATTTTCTTACACATTACGTATTTTGGTCGGTCAAAATTCATTATATAATCTCCCGGAGGATTTGACTCCCGTATCACGCAAATATCTCCTGTCTTTGTTTCGAGTTGTCCCGCTGTAGATTTGAGCAACATGCCGTCCCAGGATTCGGAAGGAGAGAGCTATGTGGCTGATTACCTCGCATATCCTAAAGTCTATGGGGATGTGGAGCATTGTGGTTGGACTATGGAAGAAGAGGAGAACTATGAACCTAAGGGAAAGGAGGGGACGAGCTCAGATGAAGATGAAGTCCCACTACCTCAACCTGGTGTGACGCCCCGAGACCGACGTGCCAGGTGTCCTCCAGTTATTCGCTATCATTGCCATGTCATTTGCTTGCTTGTTGCATTTTATCATGTCATCATGTGCATTGCATCATCATGTTTTCCAAACTTGCATTCGTCCGGGTCTCCCAGTTCCTTCCGTTGTCCGTTCTGAGGCCAGACTCACTTGCACGCGCACGCGGCATGTCCGAAATAGTATTTTAATAAGTGGCCGGAAAATGTTCTTGGAATGGGATGAAAGTTGGCGTGTGGTCTTGTTACAGTGTAGATAGACCGCCTGTCAAGTTTCATCGCATTCGGAGTTCGTTTGATAGCCCAACCGTTAAAATATTGCGGCATTATAGCTGGGCACACGTTGGACGTTTTCGGTCTCCGGAAACAGTCGCCGGGCCTCCCTCTCTTCTATTGTTTCAGCTCGAGACCGTCTAAACAGCCCACTACCTACCGCCAGGCCTAGCCTAAGCTCTCTCGTCAGCCCACGGCCCTCCTCGCGCGCGCGTCCGAGAGCTATCCCGGACCCGAACCGGGCAGTCGTCACCGTTGGATCCGGATCATCCCCAAACGTCTACAAAACGTCTCCGTTTTGTTAATTGGACTCCCTAACCAATTTATTCTCGACCGCCTGATTACGATCGGACGGACTGAATACCCCCTTACCCTATTTCCCCTACCTATATAAATAACCTAACCCTAAAATCTCGGACGGCTGTCCCATCCATCCCCTCACTCGCCGCCGCCGCTCATTCCAAATCCTCCTCGATTTCCTCAGCCACCCAACCAGCCTCCACCTCCCGATCCACTCTACCCGAGCCAACCCGCAGCACCACCTACCTCGCTCGATCCCGAATGGATCAAGGCGCTGCTTTCTCTCCCACACCTCCTCTGGATTCATCCCGAGACCAACCAGGCCCCGAGCGACCTCGCTCCCCTACCGTTGCCGGCAACCGCGTCACCAGGATCCAGCAAGGAAGAAAGATCCTCGCGCCAAGCAACCCTCCTGGCTGCCTCCCTCCTCCCGTGCTTCAAACCAGGGCGGATTGTAACCAGTGCTTGAGCCCTCCTGTACCTCTCCTCGAGCTCGGTCGCCTCAACATCGTCCTCCCCTTCGTCTTCCCCTTTCGTTCCTTCCTTCCTCCTTCCATGATGTAACTCCCTCCAACTCCCTCTGTTTTTCTTTCACAAGGAGAACAAGACACGCCGGCCTCCATGGATTTCGCACCGGAGCTCCATTCGCGCCGGATCCCCCTCTTCGACTTTCGCTGACTTCGTTCCGCGCCTCCCTGTGATTGTCGAGGCCGCCAAGTCCCACGCCGCCGCTGGTCTTCTACCTGTCGAGGAGAGGAGGACGAAGCCCCTGCCTCGAGCCACTCTAGTGCCGCCATTCCTTTGCTTCGTCTGCTTCCAGCAGGACCACGAGGCGCGCCCGCAGCCCCAAGCTCACCGTCCTCCTGCCGGAGAGCTCCACTAGCAGCGCCGCCAGGCCTCTGCTCCCGTTCCCGTCGCTCCACCGCGCGCCAAGTCCCATGCCGTCGTCGTCCGAAGCCTCGTTGCTCTTTTTCTTCAGATACGAGCAGATCAGCGCCACGTCCTGCTTCCTCTGAATCGGAGACAGGCGCGCTGCCCTCGTGCGTTGACCGCGCCAGCGCTCCCCTGCCTCGTCTTCGCCATGGGCCTCCAGTGCCAAGGCCCATCCGCCGGTCTACTGCTTCCCCGGCCCAGCGCGCCCTCTCCTCTCTGTTGTGGGCCTCAGCCCAATGGGTGAGCTGCTCCCCAACGCCTCTCTATTGGCCCAAGAACAGATTCGACCCGATGTATTTTTTTTCTGCTATGAACGAATTTTGCTATTTACAGAAAACTGCATATTTACAGATTACCCCTAGCTCTTCATGCATTTAATAACTCTCAAACCGTGCATCCATATTAAACAAACTTTATATGAAACTTGCTTAGAATTTTGTCTAGTTTAATAATATGCAACTTTCATGCATGTTTGAAATGTTTAATATGCTGTTTGGTTAAATTTGCTCCTGTGCCATGTTAAAATGCTTTAATTCATAACTAAATAATCGTAGCTCGGTTTCTAATAAACTTTATATGTAAATGGGGTAGAATTTTGCCTAGTTTAACATGGTGGCCTTACTTTGCATGTTTAACAACTCTAAAACATGGTTTAGGGCAGAACAGTACCAAATCTTAAAATATGCACATGAGGAGTTTCCGGAATTGTTGTTTGTTATTTCCGGCCTCATTTAAATTTGACTAGTCAGGTAGTTTTATTATGCTTCACCCTCTTGCCATGTTAATCAACATTTAATTTTGTTGGGTACATAAACGAGAGTGAACTAAATAAGTCTTGTGGTGTTTTCTTCAATATGCAACTCCGTTGCATAATTAGCTCCACTTAATTTGTAGGATTGTTTGTGCACTTTGACATGCCATGCCTCATTAAACCGGACATGCATCATACTTGATTGTGCATCATGCCATGTTTATGTGGTGGTTGTTTACTATGTTGTGTGCTTCTTTCCGGTGTTGCTTCTTCGGGTTGGTTCCGGTAACGTCGTGTTTGTGAGGATCCGTTCAACTACGTCCGTTTGGATTCTTCATGGACTCGTTCTTCTTCCTTGTGGGATTTCAGGCAAGATGACCATACCCTCAAAATCACTTCTATCTTTGCTTGCTAGTTGCTCGCTCTTTTGCTATGTCTATGCTGCGATACCTACCACTTGCTTATCATGCCTCCCCTATTGTTGAACCAAGCCTCTAACCCACCTTGTCCTAGCAAACCGTTGTTTGGCTATGTTACCGCTTTGCTCAGCCCCTCTTATAGCGTTGTTAGTTGCAGGTGAAGATTGAAGTTTTCTTTTCTTGTTGGAACATGGAGATATTGTTCCTTGTTGGAATAGGTTTACTTGTTGGGATATCACAATACCTCTTATTTTAATTAACACATCTATATACTTGGTAAAGGGAGGAAGGCTCGGCCTTATGCCTGGTGTTTTGTTCCACTCTTGCCGCCCTAGTTTCCGTCATATCGGTGTTATGTTCCCGGATTTTGCGTTCCTTACGCGGTTGGGTTATAATGGGAACTCCTTGAGAGTTCGCCTTGAATAAAACTCCTCCAGCAATGCCCAACATTGGTTTTACCATTCGCCACCTAGCCTTTTCTTTCCCTTGGGTTCTGCAGACTCAAGGGTCATCATTATTCTAACCCCCGGGCCAGTGCTCCTCTGAGTGTTGGTCCGACCGAGTAGACTGCAGGGCCACCTCGGGGTAACTTGAGGGTTGGTTTTACTCGTAGGATGTCTCATCTGAGTGTGCCCTGAGAACGAGATATGTGCAGCTCCTATTGGGATTTGTCGGCACATTCGGGCGGTGTTGCTGGACTTGTTTTACCATTATCGAGGATGTCTTGTAACCTGGATGCCGAGCCTGATCAGATTGTCTTGGGAGGAGGAATATCCTTCGTTGACCGTGAGAGCTTGTGATGGGCTAAGTTGGGACACCCCTGCAGGGTTTTGAACTTTTGAAAGCCGTGCCCGCGGTTATGGGCAGATGGGAATTTGTTAATGTCCGGTTGTAGAAAACCTGAAGTTAACCTTAATTAAAATGCACCAACCGCGTGTGTAACCGTGATGGTCTCTTCTCAGCGGAGTCCAGGAAGTGAACACGGTGTTGGAGTAATGCTTGACGTAGGTTGTTCTAGGATCACTTCTTGATCATAGTTGTTCGACCGTGCTTTTGCCTTCTCTTCTCGCTCTCTTTTGCGAATAAGTTAGCCACCATATATGCTAGTTGCTTGCTGCAGCTCCAAATCATACCTTTGCCTTACCTATAAGCTTAAATAGTCTTGATCGCGAGGGTGTGAGATTGTTGAGTCCCTGTGACTCACAGATACTTCCAAAACCAGCTTGCAGGTGCCGTTGAACCGTGCAGATGACGCAACCAAGCTCAAGGAGGAGCTCGATGAAGATATTGTCCTTTATGTTGTTCCGTTTTCTAGTTGATCAGTAGTGGAGCCCAGTTGGGGTCGATCGGGGATCTGTGTAGCTTTTGGGGTAGTCTTCTTTTATTTTGGTTCCGTAGTCGGACCTTGATTGTATCTGGTGGTTGTAATGCTTTATTCATGTATTTGTGTGAAGTGGCGATTGTAAGCCAACTATGTATCTCTTCCCTTATGTATTACATGGGTTGTGTGAAGATTACCTCACTTGCGAGATTGCTTTCAATGCGGTTATGCCTCTAAGTCGTGCTTCGACATGTGGGAGATATAGCCACATCGAGGGCGTTACACCTGGGGACATGCATGTGGAGTTCAAAAAGTCAAGCCTCCCTAATAGAGTAAATAAACCTAAGATCGAGTTTATCCCTTTTCGCCTCTTGCAGGAAAACAAACAGGAACTATGCAAAAAATGATACTAAGACTGAAGAAGGAGATCGAGGACCTAAGGGACCAAAATTCTGTCCTCAAGCGCAAATTAAGGAAGAAGCCTACGCCATCAACAAAACCACCATCTTCTTCACCAACAAAGAAGAACTGAGCATCGGGTATGGGCACTCCCCTTGGCAACTGCCAAGCTTGGGGGAGTGCCCCGGTATCGTATCACCATCACATTTATCTTCACCGCTTTTCTTAGTTTGATCCTTTTGGTAATATCTTGATCTAGTAGTATAGAGTTTTTAGTATGATCTAGTTGTGAGTTTTGCTTTATGATCCTTCTATGTAATCGAGTCTGTGAGCTATATATAATAAAGATTAGTGTTGAGTCAAGGGCCTGATTATTCTGCCATGATCTTAAGTGAATAAAAGAAAAGAGAAAGAATAAAAAGAAACAAATAGATCATATGGATCTTATGGAGAGTAATGAGCTCACATAGAAAGAGTATGATGAATAAAAGTTGTTGAGAGTTGACAAACATAGTTTTGGTCATCATTGCAATTAATAGGAAGTAATAAAGAAAGAGAGGTATTCACATATAAATATACTATCTTGGACATCTTTTATGATTGTGAGCACTCATTAAAATATGACATGCTAAAGAGTTGACATTGGACAAGGAAGACAACGTAATGGGTTATGTTTTCTTACATCTGAGATAAATTATATTGTCATGGATCATCCAACATGGTTGAGCTTGCCTTTCCCTCTCATGCTAGCCAAATTCTTTGCACCAAGTAGAGATACTACTTGTGCTTCCAAACACCCTTAAACCAGTTTTGCCATGAGAGTCCACCATATCTACCTATGGATTGAGTAAGATCCTTCAAGTAAGTTGTCATCGGTGCAAGCACTCTAAATATGTATGATTGATTGGTGTGGAGGAAATAAGCTTTATACGATCGTGTGATATGGAAGAAATAAAAGCGACAGACTGCATAATAAAGGTCCCTATCACAAGTGGCAATATAAAGTGATGTTTTTTCGCATTAAGATTTTGTGCATCCAACCATAAAAGCGCATGACAACCTCTGCTTCCCTCTGCGAAGGGCCTATCTTTTACCTTTATCTCCTACCTTACATAAGAGTCATGGCGATCTTCACCCTTCATTTTTACATTTTGTCTTTTGGCAAGCACAACATGTTGGAAAGATCCTGGTATATATGGCTAATTGGATGTGAGTTTTCATGAACTATCATTGTTGACATTACCCTTGAGGTAAAATGTTGGGAGGCAAAACTATAAGCCCCTATCTTTCTCTGTGTCCGATTAAAACTCCATACCCATAAGTATTGCGTGAGTGTTAGCAATTGTGAAAGACTATATGATAGTTGAGTATGTGGACTTGCTGAAAAGCTCTCATATTGACTCTTTCCTATGTTATGATAAATTGCAATTGCTCCAATGACTGAGCTTATAGTTTGTTAGTTTTTCAATGAAGTTTATGATTCATACTTGAAATTGTGATTGAATTGTTACTTTAGCATAAGAGATCATATGACAAGAATTAAATAAGTTGTTGTTCTAAGAATGATCATGATGCCCTCATGTCCGTATTTTATTTTTATCGACACCTCTATCTCTAAACCCGTGGACAAATTTTTCGATTTAGGCTTTCGCTTGAGGACAAGCGAGGTCTAACCTTGGGGGAGTTGATACGTCCATTTTGCATCATGCTTTTATATCGATATTTATTGCAATGGGCTGTTATTACACATTATGTCACAATACTTATGCCTATTCTATCTTATTTTACAAGGTTCACATAAAGAGGGAGAATGCCGGCAGCTGGGATTCTGGGCTGGAAAAGGAGCAAATATTAGAGACCTATTCTGCACAGCTCCAAAAGTCCTGAAACTTCACGGAAGACGTTTTCAGAATATATAAAAAATACTGAGCGCAAGAAGTTCACCAGGGGGGCCACACCCTGCCCACGAGGGTGGGTGGCATGCCCTACCCCCCTGGGCGTGCCCCCTACCTCGTGGGCCCCCTGGTGGCCCTCCGATGAACATATTCTTCTATATGGAGTCTTTCAATGAGAAAAAAAATCATAAGCCATCTTTCCGGATGAGACTCTGCCGCCACGAGGCGGAACCTTGGCGGAACCATTCTAGGGCTCTGGCGGAGCTATTCTACCGGGGAAACTTCCCTCCGGGAGGGGGGAAATCATCGCCATCGTCATCACCAACGCTCCTCTCATCGGGAGAGGGCAATCTCCATCAACATCTTCACCAGCACCATCTCCTCTCAAAACCCTAGTTCATCTCTTGTATCCAATTCTTGTCTCCAAGTCTGGGATTGGTACCCGTGGGTTGCTAGTAGTGTTAATTACTCCTTGTAGTTGATGCTAGTTGGTTTACTTGGTGGAAGATCATATGTTCAGATCCTCTATGCATATTAATACCCCTCTGATTATGAACATGAATATGCTTTGTGAGTAGTTACGTTTGTTCCTGAGGACATTGGAGAAGTCTTGCTATTAGTAGTCATGCGAATTTGGTATTCGGTCGATATTTTGATGAGATGTATCTTGTCTCTCCTCTAGTTGTGTTATGTGAACGTTGACTACATGACACTTCACCATTATTTGGGCCTAGAGGAAGGCATTGGGAAGTAATAAGTAGATGATGGTGAAAGCACAAGTGCTCCCTGGGTGATTTTGATAATTAATGACAACATATCTCTTGTTGGACTAATACTTTTACCTAGTATGTTTCAGACAAGTTCAACAAATTAAGTGGCATGGACTAAAGGATGTGGAACCCCTTCAAGATGCTAAGGACAAAGGATTGGCTCAAGCTTCAAGATCAAGACTCTACATTATATATTTTAGTGATCCAAGATCACAATGAGTCTATAGGAAAAGCTAATACTATCAAGGAGGGATGAGGTGTTGCTTAATGGCTTGCTTGCTCAAAGTGCTTAGTGATATGCTCCAAAACCCTCAACTGCCTTCTCACATCCACATATGACCTAAACCAAAAGTCAAACTCGGCCCCGCCGATTCTATCTATCCGGAGCCACCGAGTTTCAGATGTCATAGCCACTACCACAAACCCTAGGCAAATCAGTCTCACCCATAGGGATTTCGGTCACACCGAGATGGGGTTGTAATCTCTCTGTTTCCCTTCGTAACGTTTCGGTCCTACCGAGATGAGCGATCGGTCCCACTGAGATTGCAATGTAAACTCTCTGTTTTCCTTTTGTAAAATTTCGGTCCCACCGAAATGAGCGATCGGTCCCACCGAGTTTACCTGACCAACTCTCTGGTTAGCTTATTACCAAATCGATCCCACCGACTTTGTGTAATCGGTCACACCAAGATTACGTTATGCCCTAACCCTAACTATATCGGTCCTGCCGAGTTGCATCTCAGTCCCACCGAAAATCCTAACGGTCACTATGTTTGCTAAATTGGTCCGACCGAGTTTCTCAATTCGGTCTCACCGAGATTGGTAAATTTTGTGTAACGGTTAGATTTTGTGTGGAGGCTATATATACCCCTCCACCCACTCTTCAATCGTGTATAGAGCCATCAGAACATACCTACACTTCCAAAACACATTTTTTGAGAGAGAACCACCTACTCATGTGTTGAGGCCAAGATATTCCATTCCTACCATATGAATCTTGATCTCTAGCCTTCCCAAGTTGCTTTCCACTCAAATCTTCTTTCCACCAAATTCATATCCTGTGAGAGAGAGTTGAATGTTGGGGAGACTATCATTTGAAGCAGAAGAGCAAGGAGTTCATCATCAACACACCATTTGTTACTTCTTGGAGAGTGGTGTCTCCTAGATTGGCTAGGTGTCACTTGGGAGCCTCCGACAAAGATTGTGGACTTGAACCAAGGAGTTTGTAAGGGCAAGGAGAGCGCCTACTTCGTGAAGATCTATCGCTAGTGAGGCAAGTCCTTCATGGGCGATGGCCATGATGGGATAGACAAGGTTGCTTCTTCGTGGACCCTTCGTGGGTGGAGCCCTCCGTGGACTCGCGCAACTGTTACCCTTCGTGGGTTGAAGTCTCCATCAACGTGGATGTACGATAGCATCACCTATCGGAACCACGACAAAAACATCCGTGTCTCCAATTGCGTTTGAATATTCCAAACCCTTCCCCTTACATTCTTGCAAGTTGCATGCTTTACTTCCCGCTTCATATACTCTTTGCATGCTTGCCTGATATGTATTGTGTTTGTTAAACTTGTGCCAAAACTCCACTTCAACTTAAAGAAATTAAAAACTGCAACTTTTAGCACTTAGTGTCTAATCACCCCCCCCCCTCTAGACACCTCTTCTCGATCCTTTCAATTGGTATCAGAGCATTGGTCTCCATTGCCTTGGTTTAAACACCATTGGAGGAAGATGGATGAGTCTACTTTGGGGAGTCTTAGACATAGAGTGCCTATTCTTGATGGAGAATATTTTCATGAGTGGAAAAATGAAATGCTTGAGATTTTCAATGAATATCACTTGAACAAGTATACTGCTAGCCCTTGTGCACCTCATGTTGATCCCATGCATCCTACCCTTGATGAGTCAATTGACATGATTCGCAATCTTAGAACTGTTAATCTTATCACTAGAGGCTTGCCTAGAAACTTGATTGGATGTTTGCCTACTCTTAGGTGTGCCTACACATATGGAAATTTCTTTAGGAACTCTTTCCAAATTATTCCTTGAAAGATCTAGATGAAATCCTCCATAAGTCTATTGCCTTGATTAAGATGAGTTCCAATGATCCCAAATTTGGTGACTGCTTATTTGAGCTTACTAATCTTACGAGTGCCAAAGGAGATGTTGGAATCATTAGCAATATCATTTCCAGAGCTATTAGAATTCATAAAGATAACTATAGAAATGATCATTTATCTAATGAATTACCCTCTCTAGGAATTGACCAATCACAAGATGATGTTGAACATGGATACTCTGATGATGATGATGATGATGATAGTGACTATGATCTCGATTATGCGATGAGACACTTTGGTCTTATCGCAAATCTTCGCGGCTACATGGCTGGAGGAAAGGAATGGGTCCTTGATAGTGGATGTACTGATCATATGACCGGAGATAAAGACATGTTCTGTGAGCTTGCTGAAAATGACGGCCCTCGAAAGTATGTCACTTTTGGTGATAATTCAAAGGGTAAGGTGGTTGGCCTTGGTAAGGTGGCCATCTCACATGATAGCTCCATACAAAATGTCATGCTCGTTGAATATCTTGGCTACAACTTACTTTCAGCATCTAGACTTGCTGATTTCGGTTTCAATGTCCTATTTACTGAAGTAGACTGCCAAGTGTTTCGTAGAGATAATCATAAAATGGTCTTTACCGGTATACGTAGAGGAGATCTTTACATTGTTGATTTCACTAAAAAGGCTCAACCTAAAACTTGCTTAATTGCTAAATCTTCTAAAGGCTGGTTGTGGCATAGAAGGCTAGGCCATGTGGGCATGCGAAACCTTGACAAACTCATTAAAGGAAATCATATCCTTGGCGTTAACGATGTCATATTTGACAAGGATAGACTTTGTAGTGCTTGTCAAGCAGGGAAACAAGTTGGAGGAAGTCATCGTGCTAAGAACATCATGACCACAAGAAGACCACTCGAGCTACTTCACATGGATCTCTTTGGTCCAAACGCCTACAAGAGTCTCGGTGGTAACTCATTTGGTCTGGTCATAGTTGATGATTTTTCAAGATTTATGTGGGTCTTCTTTCTTGATGACAAATCGCAAGTCCAAAAGATCTTCAAAAACTTTGCTAGGAAGGCCCAAAATCAATTTGACGTGAAGATCAAGAAGGTTCAGAGCGACAACGGAACGGAGTTCAAGAACACAAATGTGGACACCTTTCTTGACGAAGAAGGGATTACACATGAGTTCTCGGCTATGTACACACCTCAACAAAATTGAGTTGTTGAGAGGAAGAACCGGACTCTTACCGAGATGGCAAGAACGATGCTTGATGAGTACAAGATGCCAAAACACTTTTGGGCGGAAGCGGTTGAGACAGCTTGTCATGCAACAAATCGTTTGTATCTTCACAAACTACTCGGCAAGACGGCATACGAGCTCCTCACCGGTAACAAACCCCAAGTTGGATACTTTCGAGTATTCGGCTCAAAGTGCTACATTCTTGATAAGCATCGTCGTTCTAAATTTGCTCCTAAGTCTCATGAAGGTTTCCTACTTGGTTATGGCTCAAACTCTCACACATACCGTGTCTACAACAATTTCACCCGAAAGGTTGAAGAAACGGTAGATGTGAAGTTTTATGTATCTAACGGCTCGCAAGTAGAGCAATTGCCAATTGATGTAGGAGACAAAGATCCCTCTGAAGCAATCCAAGACTTGTCTATTGGCAAGATTCATCCAATGGAGATAAAGGAGAGTACCTCGTCCGTCCAAGTGGAAACATCTACCTCACGACAAGGTGAACGAAGAGTTGATATAGAAGCATCCACGAGTGGGACACACCAAGATGAAGAAAACGAGGAAGTGCACCAAGACGAACGTCAACAACCTCCTTCTCCACCACGACAAGAGAACGACAACGCTAACAATGAAGAAGGCCAAGAAGAAGAACAAGATGAAGAAGATGTTCAACAAAGACCCAATCAAAAGCTTTCACAAGTTCGAGCAAGAATTGCTAAAGATCATCTCGTGGAGCAAATCTACAATGATATCCAAACCGGGAGAATCACTCGCTCAAAAACTCGTTTAGCTAACTTTTGTGAACACTATTCATTCATCTCTCGCATTGAACCTATGAAGGTTGAAGAAGCATTGGAAGATCCGGATTGGATAAACGCTATGCATGAAGAGCTACACAACTTTGAGAGAAATCAAGTGTAGACGTTGGTTGAAAAGCTTGACAACAACCAC
Organism: Triticum aestivum; assembly: GCF_018294505.1. Lineage (NCBI taxonomy): Eukaryota > Viridiplantae > Streptophyta > Magnoliopsida > Poales > Poaceae > Triticum > Triticum aestivum. The sequence goes on from NC_057812.1 coordinate 596,996,449, forward strand.
AACATCATCGGTACAAAATGGGTGTTTGGCAACAAGCAAGATGAATATGGACAAGTGGTTCGCAACAAAGCGCGTCTCGTCGCCCAAGGCTACACACAAGTCGAAGGTATGGACTATGGTGAGACATATGCTCCCGTTTCTTGATTTGAGTCCATTCGCATCTTACTTGCCTATGCTAATCACCATGATATCACTTTGTACCAAATGGACATTAAAAGTGCTTTTCTAAATGGCGAAATTGAGGAGGAAGTTTATGTTAAGCAACCTCCCGGCTTTGTCAAGCCTAAGAAACGTAATCATGTTTACAAACTTCAGAAAGCCCTTTATGGTCTTAAACAAGCTCCTAGAGCATGGTATAAATGCTTGACCAAGTTTCTTATTGAAAAAGGCTTTGAAATTGGAAAAAATAGATTCAACTCTTTTTACTAAAAGGGTTAATGGAGAACTATTTTTATGCCAAATTTATGTCGATGATATTATATTTGGATCAACTAACCCTCATTTTAGTGAAAAGTTTGGGAAGCTAATGTCGGAGAAGTTTGAGATGTCTATGATGAGTGGACTCAAATTCTTTCTTGGTTTGCAAATCAAGCAAACTAAGGAAGGCACCTTTGTCTCTCAAACGAAGTACACCAAGGACTTATTCAAGAAGTTAAATATGCAAGAATGCAAAGGTATGACTACACCCATGCCTACTAGTGGACACCTTGATTTGACCAAAGATGGTGAACCGGTCGATCAAAAAGTTTATCACTCTATGATTGGTTCATTATTATATATATGTTCTTCACATCCCGATATCATGCTAAGTGTGTGCATGTGTGCACGATATCAAGCTTCTCCTAAGGAATGTCATCTTAAGGCCGTGAAGAGGATAGTGAGATACTTGATACATACACCAAATTTTGGCATTTGGTATCCAAAGAGGGCTTCCTTTGATCTTGTTGGCTACTCCGACTCGGACTATGCCGGTGACAAGGTTGATAGAAAGTCCACTTTGGGTAGTTGTCAATTCCTTGGTAGATCTCGTGTGTCTTGGTCTTCCAAGAAACAAAACTCGGTATCCTTATCCACCGCCGAAGCGGAATACATTGCCGCTGGTTCATGTTGTGCTCAATTACTTTGGATGACCCAAACTCTTAAAGATTATGGGATATATGTGAAACATGTTCCATTAATTTGTGACAATGAAAGTGCTATAAAGATTGCTCACAATCCCGTGCAACACTCTCGAACTAAGCATATTGAAGTTCGTCATCATTTCATTCGAGATCATGTTGCTAAGGGTGACATAAACCTTAAGCATGTTCGCACCGATAAGCAATTAGCGGATATATTCACTAAACCACTTGATGAGAAAGTGTTTTGCAGGTTAAGAGGTGAATTGAACATCATTGATGCTTCAAACTTGGAGTAGGAACTCCATTGGATACATGCAAGACTTGACCTTACGACTAATCTCTTGATATTTATCCTATGATGATTATCTTATGTCTTGAAAATTTGCATCTTGCATGTTATCTAACCCTTGTAGGTACTTGGATGAATCTAATCTATGACATTGCAACTCACTCACATCTTGAGCAATCTCTACGTCACCAAGTCTCTACACAATGGTGGTTGATGACAAGGAAGCACGAAACCTCTCAAACATATCCTTTGACAAATTCTATGTTGAGTTTCATGATTGTCATGTTGGATACACAAGTGCTCTTCCTTGCGAAAACTAACCCATGTAGGTAGATGAACTCAAAGTCCAAAGGGTGCTCCCAACTCTTGATGGGCTACATCAACCTTGAGCAACCCACACAAGTTCAACTACATGATCAAGATCACCACCACCACCCAAGGTATGTTATTCCATCTTAGACTAGCTTTACTCCAAGTCATGAGTCAAAGCAACTCGACAAGATGTGAATACATCAAGATACTTAAATGAAAAATGGTAACCCCATTTTGAGCTTAAACGATGAGTAAGACCTATGATCAAGTGATCTCACTTGACTCCTAAGTCAATGTACTCTAACATAGGTGACTTTATCGCCACCCAACTTTCAATGAAGTTCTCTTGTGTTCTTTTCCGTGCTCTTGCATTTGTCTCATTCATATTTGTTTCCCCTTTGAAAAAAAACTTCATCTAGATCTTTTAGTTTCTTTTCGTTGCTTTTTGTTTTGCATTTTCTGCAACCAATTCTTTGCAAATCTCTGTGTGATCTTATCTGTCTAGTGAGTTGAGGTGACAAGTCTTTTTCTCTGTGATGAACTCGGTTCCACCGGTTTCATGTTTCCGGTCTAACCGAAGATTTTCGGAGCAACCGAAGCATACAACTTGGTGACACCGATTTCACTACAGGAAAAACATTTTGCCATTTATTCCTGCTTTATTCTTGATCCAGCTCCACTCAATGAATCTTGTCCTCTACAAGCATCACATTTACCTTAATGCTTTCTACTATGATTCAAGGACCGAACCCATTCACAACAAATTCTAGAAGACCCTTCTTGGAAATTGATGTCAAAGGGGGAGAGAGAGATCACATCAAGCTTAATAATATCTCTAGGGGGAGGGAATACTCCAGGAAAGAGTAATCTTCGAGGATCCCAGATGCTTGATGTTCAAGAGGAGAGATGCCACATGTCTTCTTGGGGGAAAGAAATGTTCATATGTGCTTATTTGCATTAGCTCTGTTTTTCTGTTCCCTATCTTCTCCCAGTATCCCATGCTAGATTCAGGGGAAGCAAGACTTCCAAGGGAAAGAGAATTCTTAAATTCATTGCATATCTTTCTCTTTGGGGACATGTCAATATCTATCGTGGTACTCTGTACTCACTCTACATGTCATCCCAGTCTTGGTACTCTTGTGTTTCTTTTGTTTTCTCTAGCTAGTGGGTGCATCTGTGTTATCTAACCTTGTTTACGCAGGCTCATCCCATCCTAGCCAACTCAAGACCACAAGGTAAGTATATGCATCATAGTCATGTGTATGAGAAATTCTTGCTGATGTACATACTGTTTGCAAGGACTCATGGGCATGAAGGTACATTTCCCACATTCATATCTTTTGCCTTGATGCATATAGCCAAGATACATGTAACACATTGCCTACTCTGTCATGGGTATGCTCTCACATGCTTATATATTACATATTCACATGATTGCATACATGTAGGTGTAACATCCCAAAATTCTAAATTTTGGAATGTTATAATAAATAGATAGATTTGTTTGTTTGTTTGAATTGTTGTGTGATTGATTGAGTGAAATTTGAAACTTTTTGAAAGTTAAATGAGAGGGAATAAAAGGACTTTCCCAAACTTTCATTTTTGCTTTCTGATCTCTGTGAATTCAAATATTTCTCATCACAAAACCCTGGAGAGAGGATAACATGACTTCTTCCATTTAAATGAAAAAGGGGTGTTGAAAATATTTGAATTTCACTTGAAAATATTTCAAACTTCATGCCACTCAATGATCCTCATGATTTCTTCAATGAAAGAGAGTGGGAAGTAAAGAAAAATTTCATTTTGAAGTTGTCATTAAATTTATTTATTTTAACTCAAAGTGGCATTTGAATTTTATTCAAAAAAAAAACTTTTCTGACAAAGAACACTTGAACAAAAGTGTTGAGAGGGAGTAACATGACACCCCAAAATGTTGGAATATTTTTTTCATAGAGTTTTGAAAGTCATTTGGATTTTTGTTTGAATTAAAAAAAAATGATTTTTCAAAAAGTATTTTATTTGCCCCTGGAAATTATCCCATTAAATTGTGCTTAATTTTATGATCGTTTTGATATATAATACTCCTATATTTTGTTTTCATTTTATTTTCTAAAATGATTTTTTCGCGGAATCTTTTTAAAAAGGAAAGGTATTTTTTTGTTTTGGGCCAAATCCGGCTCGGTAGTGCCAGATCATCTCCTTCCTCACGAACGGGATTTCTTTCCCGAGCACAGCCGCGTCGGCCATCGCCGGAGATCGCGGGATTCGTGAAATCCTTTGCCCCCTCCTCCAAGTCTACCCCCCCTATATATATACTCCTCCCCTCGACCCGTTCCCTAGCTTTCCCCTCGCCGAAACCCTTTGCCTCGCCCGCCATTTCTCGCCGGAGTCCGAGACACCCGCCGCCGCCATTGATGCCCTAGAGCCCGCCCTCGACCACCTCACCCGTCGCCGAGTCCGCCAACCGCTCCCGCAAGCTCACCCGCACCTCCCCAACCCCTCGCCTGAGCTCCATAGCCACCAAAACGCCGCCGCCATCTCCACCACCGACGCCACCGCTGGAGCCGAAGCCCGCCAAGCTCGCCTCGCTCGCCTCGGACCTCCCTGGAGACGAACTCCACCACCATCGAGACCGCAGCGACGCGCCGTGTCCGCCCGTCTCCTTCGCCGTTGCCGAGGACCACCGGAGGCCTCGCCTGCGTCATCCCCAAGCCACCACCGCCGACGGCAACCTCGCCGGAGCTCTTCCGTCGCCGCGGTAAGCCCTCGACCGCCCGATCTCCCTTCGACGGTGTAGATTAGATGTAATGAACGGGTAGTTTTTTTTTAGATTAGATCGGTTTAATTCTGGTTTTTATTCGGTTTAGATCGGTTCATGTATAGTCGGTTTTGCCGATCGGTCTTTCTCTTTTAGCCCATGCGCGTTTCGGTAATTTTCCGCCCGAGCACTGTTTAGTTTCAGCTCGCACACCCCGTAGCGCCCGTTAGTTTTTTTTGGTTAATTTCGTTTCTGTTTAAGAACAGAATAGTTCTGATTTTATATTGCCTATAACTTTTATGTTTTAGATCCAAATTGAGTGATTCTTTTTGCTTTGTGTCACAAATTTGTTGAAGTTTCTGTTTGCGTACTTAGTTTTACAATTTGAGTAGTTTAAATTTGAGTTGGATAAAATTTGTTGAAATCACTATTTTGGCCATAACTTGAGTTTAAAAATAGATTTTAACTTGATTCTTTTTGCTACTGGTCACTTGTGGTATTGTTTAATGGTAGGATTTAGTTTGGTAATTTTAGAGCATTTTAAATTAGGGTTTTATTAGAAACAGCACTATTTTGCTTATATAGTTGTTTTGGTTATATAATTATTGTTTTTAATTATTTTAGTTAATTCTTTTTGTAGATTTTTACTTGTTGTTCTATATTTTTGTTAGAATACAGTAGATAATTTTTTTATAGTTATTTATTAGAGTTTAGTTATTGTTTTGTTTTACTATTGTTTAATTATGAAACTAGGATAAATAGAATAGTTTTATTAGTTTTAAAAGTAATTTCTTTTGCCACTTCAAGTTACATTGTTATTGTTTCTGTTATTTGTAAATTAGTTGTTATATTTATTTAGTATAGTTTATTAATGTTTTAATGAATGCTTGGCTGTTATAGTTGTCTTAGTGTTTTGCTAGTTGTTATAGTATTAACTAGATGGTTATAGTAGTTTTATCTTAGTTCTTTTTGCTAGTTATTAAATTAGTAATTTATTTTTTGTTATTTTATTAGAGTTATATTTTTTTTGCTATAGAAAAGTTATTAGAGTAATTTAGTGATGTTATGTAAGATTTGTGTGAATTGGTCTCCACTAGTTTTCCTTGAAGTTCTCTTTTGGTTTTTATTTGGTTTTCTTCTTGCTTTTTGATTGTTATTTTGATTGCTAGGACGATTGCTTATATGATTACCATGTTTGACTATATAGATTTACATCGGAGTGACGAATAGTTTTATCAAGTTTCTGAGAGCGTTTATATCTTCATCAACATACCAGGCAAGTTCACTTTGACCATGCTTTCATACCTATGTTTTATTGCATTTAGTGTCATCTTCGCAACAATCCCTCCAGTAGTGATATTGAATTCTTGTAGTTGATTAGTATGCTTGAGGTAGGAACCCATCACCCTGTTACCAAGCCCGGGACGTTATTTATTTTAATGCTACGCTATAGTAGACGGGGTTTTGGTATGAGTGCTCGAGAGTGGTGTGAAGAAGGAGGACTCTACGTCAATGACGACAACTCCATGATGGCATCTGCAAGGACTGCATTTTCAAGGCCTCAAGACTTCAAGACTCGAGACAAGAATTCAATACACACTACTGGGTGAAGGACGGTTGACAGGCACCCTGGAGAAACCAGTGGTTGGCCGGGATGCATGGAGAAGCGCCATGACATCTTGCGGAAAGCTTCACCCAGACTCAAAGAGACGGAAGAATACTTCATGCCCGGAAGCTTACCTGTGCAACCGCAAGTCACTATGGGCTCTGGCTTGGTTGACCTTAGTTGTGACTCTGGCTGGGACGGTGCTAGCAGATGTAGAACTACGGTAGGATTGGATGAGCACCGGACAGTGGTCAGAGGAACTCTTCGGAAGACCATGTTTTGGTCATCTTGTTCTCAAACACCCTGAAGTGCGAGAACGTAAAGAGAGGGATCGAATCTTGCGGGTAAAGTGTACAAACCTCTGCAGAGGGTTTAAACCTAATCGATTAGCCGTGTCCCCGGTTACGGACAATTTGAGCATCTGGACTTGGATCTATCTCGGAACTCTCAACACCGGACTGATAACTTAATTGTGGGCAACTTATGATGATTTTGGGCTATGAGACATCGGTTGGCGGAGCCATGTCATGATAGAAAACTCCATAGTACAGACTTCATTTATTCCTTTGATGTAGGGAAAACAAATCAGCTTTTACACAAACAAAACTCAGACACAGAGCCACAAAGCCATATTGCATATAGTATAGTTTTATCATCTGTTTTCTCATGTTGTGATCTTGCCGGTACATTCAATGTACTGACCTACACGGCTGCAACGTATCATGTTGCAGATACTTTCTTCCGACGAGTAAGAGTACGGTACAGGGTTACGGTCTACACTCAACCTGCCGATGGCGTTGATGGGACTCCACACCCGTTTGATTGTTTCCGCTGAGTATTATGAGGTATATATCATTTTACGTTATTTATACATGTGATTGCACTTTGATATATACATTGATGTACTGTGTGTGCCAGCATACTGATCCAGGGATGGCACAGATACACAGAGGCTTGACCATCTGAGGTCGGGTCGCTACAGAAATGGTATCAGAGCACATGTTGACTGTAGGACGTGACCCTAGAAACCGGAAAAGCCCTAGGACAGGAAATCTCTAAAACTTTATTTTCAAAAGGATCCTTTACTTCTCGTCTTTTCTGATTTTATCAAATAGTCCCTCTGACCTCAGATAGTTAGAATATACACCTTTCCCTTTTGACCACACGGAAGATCAACTGAAGACGCTCCAAGAAGGATTTGATATCGGAGAACTGATGACCTCTTCAGAGTAATTCACCATGTATTAGAAGCTAGAACAGTTGAAGACTCCGAAGACTTGAAAGGATCTGAAGAATTATTAGACCTTTAGAAGACCAAACCCCTGTTATACACCTACGTTGGAAGCGATGATTTGTGAGCTGTCACTTGTTTGATGTTTTCCGACAGCCCCAAAATAAAACTTGTTTCTTCAAAAATTATTGTTTGTATTGTGTGTATATCCCTCCCCACCTCTCTCTCATCTCACCCTAAAACCCTTGAACCCCATAGATGATGAATGAAGTTGGACTGATATTCTCTGGACCGAAGACTCAGCCCGAGGCAGAGCTATGGATGCAGAACATGGAAAATCACTTCGGGAGCAATTTGGTTTCAAGGAAGTATGAGGTTCAATATGCTCTTCAGTACTTTACAGAAAGTGCTGCAACCTGGTGGAACATGCATCAAGCCATACAGGGATTTAATGGAGCAAGAACTTGGGAGGATTTCAAGAAGACTCTGTTGAGATCACGTCTTATCCGGAAGCACCATGATACACCAGGAAATAAACCTTGTGCCTGCAGGATTTGCGGAGAAATAGGACACACCCAGGAGGAACACAAGGATGGATGCCCTCATTGTGAGGAGAAACACCCAGCTGAGGAATGCCCAACTAGCCAGGTGACTTGCTTCCTGTGTGAAGGAACCACCCACTACCCGGTGCAGTGTCACTTTTACTCCACGGTGCAACGAACTATTCCGAAGCAGGAAGATGGAATGAAAGAAGCCCTCAAGGAAGACCTAGAAGAACCAGTAATGAATGAAAGTGTTGAAGACCTGGATGGAGAAGTTCTCAACAGATTTTACTCCAATGCCTGCTATTCATGTGGAGAAGAAGGACATTTTTCACAGTATTGCACCAAGGAAAGAAAAGAGTATCCGGGATACTTCCCGACAGAAGCAATAGAGTTTGACCCACAAGGAATAGAAGGTTTGATCAGAACGAAGAAAACCAGGAAGAGAAAACAAAGACACCCTCAGAACAACCCAATTTCTGCAAATAGGGACAAGAGCCATATCACCTGTTTTGAATGTAAGGATATAGGGCATTATGCCAATCATTGTCTTGAAAGGAAGCAAGGAACTCAAGGAGCAGGCACCATCTCCAAGAAGCCCAAAGACTTGTCGAAAGTTATGTGTTTTCATTGCAAGGAAGCAGGACATTATGCTACTAAATGTTCCTACAAGAAGGAAGCTGGAGTTGAGTAGCTGGAGTTTTGATATGGATAATAAGAGTGGTAGAAACCAATTTTTCTTTTCATGATTACAATAAGTTGAGTTATGTAATGGGTGCTCAGAGTTTGTAATGGATTCATGAAATCAATAAAGTTAAGGTGACATGTTTTCATATGTTTAATTGTATGAGTTGTTACTCTATGAACACGGATTTTGACCATTTTCGAGGATATGAGAAATATGGTCTATGGATGGTTTGTGAATTTCATTTTAAGGGTGATAGTACCCTATGAAGAACACTAGACCAATGGAAATGGAAATGTGTCCCACAGGTTGGAGTTTGGAAAAAAAAATGAGTTGAAGTTTTATCTTTGATATGATGGTATTAAGAAATGAAATGTTATTGGATTTAAAGTGGTGTAATGTTGGAAAATGGAGCAATTGTAACTCCAAGGATGAGTGAAAGTGGTACAAGTGTTGAAGTGGGCTCATAACCCACAGGCCCAGGAATTAATAAGGATCAAGTACCCACTAGAGAAAGAAATTTTGGGAATAGACTACGATTTGATCAACCGACGATTCTATAGGAGTTTAGCAAAACCAGAGAGTTGTTAAGGAACGATAGATGTTTGTTTGGCCTGCAGAATCAATGGATTTTTCCGAACTTGGTTCGTCGACAAGAGAAATTCTGCAATGCTTGTGAGGATGACCGAGTGTTAGAATGCGAGATTCGCTAAACCATGTACAAGGTAATGATTTGGGTGCGGGATGGATTGATCACCATGCCGACTTACTCTTATTATTCGCTTTGCTATATGGGATGGTAAATCTGAGTGACTTACCTATAGTAGAGAGACGACGATCAAAACCTTGTTGAACCTTAGAATGGTATAAGTATTTTTTCCCCTTGTACAAGGCAGCTTTTGCCAACCGTAGGTTATACGGTGAGGTTCAACCCAGACCCGTTTTCTGCAGGAGAAACCATAAATTGTCGACCACCATGAGATTTTCGATAGTTGTTTAGAATTGGTGCCAGACCCGTCAGCTATGAAGACCCAGTCTCGGAATAACCTTACCAAGAGGAAAAAGGACAAAAGAATTGAGGAAAAGGTTATGCCACCACCGGAAGAGCCCAGAGAAGGAATTATCCTTACGATTTGAGAAGACCGACACTGTCAACGGTAAGGATGGAGTATATGAGTTTTGATGGAACTGTAACGATGCTTCTAAGGGTGGTAGCACCCGAGACCCCGGAGATGATCGATGGATTTTTGAAGACCCCCAAACCCTAACCTATTTCTTGCTAGCCTCTCCGAATCTCGAGGACGAGATTCATTTTAAGGGTGGTAGATTTGTAACATCCCAAAATTCTAAATTTTGGAATGTTATAATAAATAGATAGATTTGTTTGTTTGTTTGAATTGTTGTGTGATTGATTGAGTGAAATTTGAAACTTTTTGAAAGTTAAATGAGAGGGAATAAAAGGACTTTCCCAAACTTTCATTTTTGCTTTCTGATCTCCGTGAATTCAAATATTTCTCATCACAAAACCCTGGAGAGAGGATAACATGACTTCTTCCATTTAAATGAAAAAGGGGTGTTGAAAATATTTGAATTTCACTTGAAAATATTTCAAACTTCATGCCACTCAATGATCCTCATGATTTCTTCAATGAAAGAGAGTGGGAAGTAAAGAAAAATTTCATTTTGAAGTTGTCATTAAATTTATTTATTTTAACTCAAAGTGGCATTTGAATTTTATTCAAAAAAAAACTTTTCTGACAAAGAACACTTGAACAAAAGTGTTGAGAGGGAGTAACATGACACCCCAAAATGTTGGAATATTTTTTTCATAGAGTTTTGAAAGTCATTTGGATTTTTGTTTGAATTAAAAAAAATGATTTTTCAAAAAGTATTTTATTTGCCCCTGGAAATTATCCCATTAAATTGTGCTTAATTTTATGATCGTTTTGATATATAATACTCCTATATTTTGTTTTCATTTTATTTTCTAAAATGATTTTTTCGTGGAATCTTTTTAAAAAGGAAAGGTATTTTTTTGTTTTGGGCCAAATCCGGCTCGGTAGTGCCAGATCATCTCCTTCCTCACGAACGGGATTTCGTTCCCGAGCACAGCCGCGTCGGCCATCGCCGGAGATCGCGGGATTCGTGAAATCCTTTGCCCCCTCCTCCAAGTCTACCCCCCCTACATATATACTCCTCCCCTCGACCCGTTCCCTAGCTTTCCCCTCGCCGAAACCCTTTGCCTCGCCCGCCATTTCTCGCCGGAGTCCGAGACACCCACCGCCGCCATTGATGCCCTAGAGCCCGCCCTCGACCACCTCACCCGTCGCCGAGTCCGCCAACCGCTCCCGCAAGCTCACCCGCACCTCCCCAACCCCTCGCCCGAGCTCCATAGCCACCAAAACGCCGCCGCCATCTCCACCACCGACGCCACCGCTGGAGCCGAAGCCCGCCAAGCTCGCCTCGCTCGCCTCGGACCTCCCTGGAGACGAACTCCACCACCATAGAGACCGCAGCGACGCGCCGCGTCCGCCCGTCTCCTTCGCCGTTGCCGAGGACCACCGGAGGCCTCGCCTGCGTCATCCCCAAGCCACCACCGCCGACGGCAACCTCGCCGGAGCTCTTCCGTCGCCGCGGTAAGCCCTCGACCGCCCGATCTCCCTTCGACGGTGTAGATTAGATGTAATGAACGGGTAGTTTTTTTTAGATTAGATCGGTTTAATTCCGGTTTTTATTCGGTTTAGATCGGTTCATGTATAGTCGGTTTAGCCGATCGGTCTTTCTCTTTTAGCCCATGCGCGGGTAATTTTCCGCCCGAGCACTGTTTAGTTTCAGCTCGCACACCCCGTAGCGCCCGTTAGTTTTTTTTGGTTAATTTCGTTTCTGTTTAAGAACAGAATAGTTCTGATTTTATATTGCCTATAACTTTTATGTTTTAGATCCAAATTGAGTGATTCTTTTTGCTTTGTGTCACAAATTTGTTGAAGTTTCTGTTTGCGTACTTAGTTTTACAATTTGAGTAGTTTAAATTTGAGTTGGATAAAATTTGTTGAAATCACTATTTTGGCCATAACTTGAGTTTAAAAATAGATTTTAACTTGATTCTTTTTGCTACTGGTCACTTGTGGTATTGTTTAATGGTAGGATTTAGTTTGGTAATTTTAGAGCATTTTAAATTAGGGTTTTATTAGAAACAGCACTATTTTGCTTATATAGTTGTTTTGGTTATATAATTATTGTTTTTAATTATTTTAGTTAATTCTTTTTGTAGATTTTTACTTGTTGTTCTATATTTTTGTTAGAATACAGTAGATAATTTTTTATAGTTATTTATTAGAGTTTAGTTATTGTTTTGTTTTACTATTGTTTAATTATGAAACTAGGATAAATAGAATAGTTTTATTAGTTTTAAAAGTAATTTCTTTTGCCACTTCAAGTTACATTGTTATTGTTTCTGTTATTTGTAAATTAGTTGTTATATTTATTTAGTATAGTTTATTAATGTTTTAATGAATGCTTGGCTGTTATAGTTGTCTTAGTGTTTTGCTAGTTGTTATAGTATTAACTAGATGGTTATAGTAGTTTTATCTTAGTTCTTTTTGCTAGTTATTAAATTAGTAATTTATTTTTTGTTATTTTATTAGAGTTATATTTTTTTTGCTGTAGAAAAGTTATTAGAGTAATTTAGTGATGTTATGTAAGATTTGTGTGAATTGGTCTCCACTAGTTTTCCTTGAAGTTCTCTTTTGGTTTTTATTTGGTTTTCTTCTTGCTTTTTGATTGTTATTTTGATTGCTAGGACGATTGCTTATATGATTACCATGTTTGACTATATAGATTTACATCGGAGTGACGAATAGTTTTATCAAGTTTCTGAGAGCGTTTATATCTTCATCAACATACCAGGCAAGTTCACTTTGACCATGCTTTCATACCTATGTTTTATTGCATTTAGTGTCATCTTCGCAACAATCCCTCCAGTAGTGATATTGAATTCTTGTAGTTGATTAGTATGCTTGAGGTAGGAACCCATCACCCTGTTACCAAGCCCGGGACGTTATTTATTTTAATGCTACGCTATAGTAGACGGGGTTTTGGTATGAGTGCTCGAGAGTGGTGTGAAGAAGGAGGACTCTACGTCAATGACGACAACTCCATGATGGCATCTGCAAGGACTGCATTTTCAAGGCCTCAAGACTTCAAGACTCGAGACAAGAATTCAATACACACTACTGGGTGAAGGACGGTTGACGGGCACCCTGGAGAAACCAGTGGTTGGCCGGGATGCATGGAGAAGCGCCATGACATCTTGCGGAAAGCTTCACCCAGACTCAAAGAGACGGAAGAATACTTCATGCCCGGAAGCTTACCTGTGCAACCGCAAGTCACTATGGGCTCTGGCTTGGTTGACCTTAGTTGTGACTCTGGCTGGGACGGTGCTAGCAGATGTAGAACTACGGTAGGATTGGATGAGCACCGGACAGTGGTCAGAGGAACTCTTCGGAAGACCATGTTTCGGTCATCTTGTTCTTAAACACCCTGAAGTGCGAGAACGTAAAGAGAGGGATCGAATCTTGCGGGTAAAGTGTACAAACCTCTGCAGAGGGTTTAAACCTAATCGATTAGCCGTGTCCCCGGTTACGGACAATTTGAGCATCTGGACTTGGATCTATCTCGGAACTCTCAACACCGGACTGATAACTTAATTGTGGGCAACTTATGATGATTTTGGGCTATGAGACATCGGTTGGCGGAACCATGTCATGATAGAAAACTCCATAGTACGGACTTCATTTATTCCTTTGATGTAGGGAAAACAAATCAGCTTTTACGCAAACAAAACTCAGACACAGAGCCACAAAGCCATATTGCATATAGTATAGTTTTATCATCTGTTTTCTCATGTTGTGATCTTGCCGGTACATTCAATGTACTGACCTACACGGCTGCAACGTATCATGTTGCAGATACTTTCTTCCGACGAGTAAGAGTACGGTACAGGGTTACGGTCTACACTCAACCTGCCGATGGCGTTGATGGGACTCCACACCCGTTTGATTGTTTCCGCTGAGTATTATGAGGTATATATCATTTTACGTTATTTATACATGTGATTGCACTTTGATATATACATTGATGTACTGTGTGTGCCAGCATACTGATCCAGGGATGGCACAGATACACAGAGGCTTGACCATCTGAGGTCGGGTCGCTACAGTAGGGGGAGCCTATGCTTGTTACATGTCTTTCCAAAGCTTTACCTGCTACTCTCTATATCTTTATCTAAAGCCTTGATGTATGTTTCCATCAATGACCGAAAAGGGGGAGATTGAAAGCACAAGTGCTCCCTGGGTGATTTTGGTAATTAATGACAACATATCTCTTGTTGGACTAATACTTTTACCTAGTATGTTTCAGACAAGTTCAACAAATTAAGTGGCGACTAAAGGATGTGGAAACCCTTCAAGATGCTAAGGACAAAGGATTGGCTCAAGCTTCAAGATGAAGACTCTACATTTTATATTTTAGTGATCCAAGATCACATTGAGTCTATAGCAAAGCCAATACTATCAAGGAGGGATGAGGTGTTGCTTAATAGCTTGCTTGCTCAAAGTGCTTAGTGATATGCTCCAAAACCCTCAACTACCTTCTCACATCCACATATGACCTAAACCAAAAGTCAAACTCGGCCCCACCGATTCTTTCTATCCGGAGCCACCGAGTTTCAGATGTCATAGCCACTGCCACAAACCCTAGGCAAATCGGTCTCACCCATAGGGATTTCGGTCACACCGAGATGGGGTTGTAATCTCTCTGTTTCCCTTCGTAATGTTTCGGTCCTACTGAGATGAGCGATTGGTCCCACCGAGATTGCAATGTATACTCTCTATTTTCCTTTTGTAACATTTCGGTCCCACCGAAATGAGCGATCAGTCCCACCGAGTTTACCTGACCAACTCTCTGGTTAGCTTATTACCAAAATCGGTCCCACCGAGTTTGTGTAATCTGTCACACCGAGATTACGTTATGCCCTAACCCTAACCATATCGGTCCTACCGAGTTGCATCTCAGTCCCACCGAAAATCCTAACGGTCACTAGGTTTGCTAAATCGGTCCGACCGAGTTTCTCAATTCGGTCTCACCGAGATTGGTAAATTGTGTGTAACGGTTAGATTTTGTGTGGAGGCTATATATACCCCTCCACCCACTCTTCATTCGTGGAGAGAGCCATCAGAACATACCTACACTTCCAATACGCATTTTCTGAGACAGAACCACCTACTCATGTGTTGAGGCCAAGATATTCCATTCCTACCATATGAATCTTGATCTCTAGCCTTCCCAAGTTGCTTTCCACTCAAATCTTCTTTCCACCAAATTCATATCCTGTGAGAGAGAGTTGAGTGTTGGGGAGACTATCATTTGAAGCACAAGAGCAAGGAGTTCATCATCAACACACCATTTGTTACTTCTTGGAGAGTGGTGTCTCCTAGATTGGCTAGGTGTCACTTGGGAGCCTCCGACAAAGATTGTGGAGTTGAACCAAGGAGTTTGTAAGGGCAAGGAGATCGCCTACTTCGTGAAGATCTACCGCTAGTGAGGCAAGTCCTTCGTGGGCGATGGCCGTGATGGGATAGACAAGGTTACTTCTTCATGGACCCTTCATGGGTGGAGCCCTCCGTGGACTCGCGCAACCATTACCCTTCGTGGGTTGAAGTCTCCATCAACGTGGATGTACGATAGCACCACCTATCGGAACCATGACAAAAACATCCGTGTCTCCAATTGCGATTGAATATTCCAAACCCTTCCCCTTACATTCTTGCAAGTTGCATGCTTTACTTTCCGCTGCTCATATACTCTTTGCATGCTTGCTTGATATGTATTGTGTTTGTTAAACTTGTGCCAAAACTCCACTTCAACTTAAAGAAATTAAAAACTGCAACCTTTAGCACTTAGTGTCTAATCACCCCCCTCTAGACACCTCTTCTCGATCCTTTCAGATGGGTTGCTAGAGTTAAAGAAGCTTAAACCCTAGTTTATGCGTTGCTTCGTAAGGGGCTGATTTGGATCCACATGTTTCATGCTATGGTTAGGTTTACCTTAATACTTTTGTTGTAGTTGCGGATGCTTGCAATAAAGGTTAATCATAAGTAGGATGCTTGTCCAAGTAAGGACAGTACCCAAGCACCGGTCCACCCACATACCAAATTATGAAAGTACCAAACGCGAATCATATGAACGTGATGAAACCTAGCTTGACGATATTCCCATGTGTCCTCGGGAGCGCTTTACATCATATAAGAGTTTGTCCAGGCTTGTCCTTTGCTACAAAAAGGATTGGGCCACCTTGCTGCACTTTATTCACTTTTGTTACTTGTTACTCATTACAAATTATCTTATCACAAAACTATCTGTTACCTATAATTTCAGTGCTTGCCGAGAATACCTTGCTGAAAACCGCTTATCATTTCCTTATGCTCCTCGTTGGGTTCGACACTCTTACTATCGAAAGGACTACGATAGATCCCCTACACTTGTGGGTCATGAGAAGCTTGTGATACATCAAGATCGTACCACCTCAAGAACACGGGAGAGAGAGAGAGAGAGAAAGAGATCAAACACATAGCTACTGGTACATACCCTCAGCCCCGAGGGTGGACTACTCCCTCCTTGTCATCGTGAGCGTCAGGATGATGTAGATGGCCACTGGAGAGGGATTCTCCCCTCTAGCAGGGTGCCGGAACGGGTCTAGATTGGTTTTCAGTGGCTACGGAGGCTTCTGGCGACGGAACTCCCGATCTATTCTGCTTCCCGATGTTGTTAGGATATATGGACATATATAGGCGAAAGAAGTCGGCCAGGGAAGCCACGAGGGTGGGAGGCATGCCCAGGGGGTAGGGCGCACCTCCCTGCCTCGTGGCCACCTCGAAGCTTCCCTGATGTCTACTGTAAGTCTTCTGGATTGCTTCCGTTCCAAAAATAACTCTCCCAAAGGTTTCATTCCGTTTGGACTCACTTTGATATTCCTTTTCTTCAAAACACTGAAATAGGCAAGAAAACAGCAATTTGGGCTAGGCCTCTCGTTAATAGGTTAGTCCCAAAAATAATATAAAAGTGTAAAATAAAGTCCATTAACATCCAAAACAGATAATATAATAGCATGGAACAATCAAAAATTATAGATACGTTGGATTATGATACGTCTCCAAAGTATCTATAATTTTTGATTGTTCCATGCTATATTATATTCTGTTTTGGACATTATTGGGCTTTATTATACACTTTTATATTATTTTTGGGACTAACCTATTAATCGGAGGCCCAACCCAGAATTGTTGTTTTTTGCCTATTTCAGAGTTTCGCAGAAAAAGAATATCAAACGGAGTCCAAATGGAATGAAACCTTCGGGAACATGATTTTTGGAACGAACGTGATCCAGAGGACTTGGACCCTACCTCAAGAAAGCTACCAGGAAGGCACGAGGTAGGGGGCGCGCCTACCCCCCAGCCACGCCCTCCACCCTCGTGGGGCCCATGTTGCTCCACTGATAACCCATAAGTATAGGGTATCGCAACAGCTTTTGAGGGTAGAGTATTCAAACCAAATTTATTGATTCGACACAAGGGGAGCCAAAGAATATTCTCAAGTATTAGCAGCTGAGTTGTCAATTCAACCACACCTGGAAACTTAGTATCTGCAGCAAAGTGTTTAGTAGCAAAGTAATATGATAGTGGCGGTAGCGGCAACAAAAGTAAAGACAACAAAAGTAATGGTTTTGGTATTTTGTAGTGATTATAACAGTAGCAGCGGGAAAGTAAATAAGCGTAAACCAGTATATGGAAAACTTGTAGGCATCGGATCAGTGATGGATAATTATGCCGGATGCATAACACTAACACCGGCTCCAAGATCACATAAAGCATTTTTAATATAATTCTTTTTAATGGAGCAAGGTATAGTAGGTACTCCGGGGTCTCCAAGTTTCTTTGGTATTCTACCCTTAAAAGTATAATTAGCAAGCATGGTGGAAATCTCAGCTTCCGGTATCTTTCTTTTATTAGTAATGATATCCTTCATATATTTAGCATAAGGATTTGTTTTGAGCACATCAGTTAATCGCATACGCAAAAAGATAGGCCTAATCATTTCAGCAAAGCGCTCAAAATCCTCATCATCCTTTTTCTTGGATGGTTTCAGAGGAAAAGGCATGGGTTTCTGAACCCAAGGTTCCCTTTCTTTACCATGTTTCCTAGCAACAAAGTATCTTTTATCATAACGTTGATTCTTTGATTGTGGGTTATCAAGATCAACAGCAGGTTCAATTTCTACATCATTATCATTACTAGGTTGAGCATCATCATGAACATCATCATTAATATTTTTACTAGGTTCATGTTCATTACCAGATTGTGTTTCAGCATCAGACATAGAAATATCATTTGGATTATCAGGTGGTTCAGCAATAGGTTCACTAGAAGTTTGCACAGTTCTATCATTTTTCTTCTTCTTCTTTTTAGAAGAACTAGGAACATCAATATTATTTCTTTGAGAATCTTGCTCGATTCTCTTAGGGTGGCCTTCAGGATACAAAGGTTCCTGAGTCATTCTACCAGTTCTAGTAGCCACTCTAACAGTATAATCATTTTTCTTACTATTCATTTCATCAAGCACTTCTTTTTGAGCCTTAAGTACTTGTTCTACTTGAGTGGTAACCATAGAAGCATGTTTGCTAACAAGTTTAAGTTCACCTTTAATATTAGCCATATAATCACCCAAGTATTTAAGCATATCGGAATCACATTTCAATTGTCTACCAAAATAAGCATTGAAATTTTCTTGTTTGACAATAAAATTATCAAACTCATCAAAGCATTGCCTAGCAGGCTTATAGTGAGGGATATCACCTTCATCAAATCTATAGAGAGAATTTACCTTTACTACCTGTGTCGGGATATCAGGATCAGGAGGTTCTTCAGTAAATAAAGAATTGAGATCATATGTTTCTTCAACAGGCGGTGAATTAAGACCATGTATTTCTTCAATAGGAGGTAAATTCATAACGTCTTCAGCTTTAATACCTTTTTCTTTCATAGATTTCTTTGCCTCTTGCATATCTTCGGGACTGAGAAATAGAACACCTCTCTTCTTCGGAGTTGGTTCAAGAATAGACTTAGTAATAGGAGCAGGAGCTGGCTGAGGAGGTGCCCAATTATTTTCATTTGTCAACATATTATTCAATAGAATTTCAGCTTCATTCGGTGTTCTTTCCCTGAAAAGAGAACCAGCAGAACTATCCAGGTAATCTCTGGAAGCATCGGTTAGTCCATTATAAAAGATATCAAGTATTTCAGGTTTCTTAAGAGGATGATCTGGCAAAGCATTAAGTAACTTGAGAAGCCTCCCCCAAGCTTGTGGGAGACTCACTTCTTCAATTTGCACGAAGTTGTATATTTCCCTCAAAGCAGCTTGTTTCTTATGAGCAGGGAAATATTTAGTAGAGAAGTAATAAATCATATCCTGGGGACTACGCACACAACCAGGATCAAGAGAATTAAACCATATCTTAGCATCACCCTTTAATGAGAACGGAAATATTTTGAGTATATAAAGTAACGCGATCTCTCATCATTAGTGAACAGGGCAGCTATATCATTTAACTTAGTAAGATGTGCCACAACAGTTTCAGATTCATAGCCATAAAACGGATCAGATTCAACCAAAGTAATTATATCAGGATCAACAGAGAATTCATAGTCCTTATCAGGAACACATATAGGTGAAGTAGCAAAAGCAGGGTCGGGCCTCATTTTATCTCTAAGTGATTCTTTGTTCCATTTAACTAATAACCTCTTAAGCTCATATCTATCCTTGCAAGCTAAAATAGCGGCAGAAGATTCCACATCAAAAAGATAACCCTCAGGAATAACAGGCATATTTTCATCATCACTTTCATCATCGTATTCAGATTCAATAATTTCTTTTTCTCTAGCCATAGCAATTTGTTCATCAAGAAATTCACTAAGGGGAACAGTAGTATCAGGCATAGAAGCAGTTTCATCATAAGTATCATGCATAGCAGAAGTGGCATCATCAATAACATGCGACATATCAGAACGAATAGCAGAAGCAGGTGTAGGTGTCGCAAACTTACTCATAACAGAAGGTGAATCAAGTGCAGAGCTAGATGGCAGTTCCTTACCTCCCCTCGTAGTTGAGGGATAGATCTTGGTTTTCGGATCTCTCAAGTTCTTCATAGTGTCCAACAGATATAAATCCCAAGTGACTCAAAGAATAGAGCTATGCTCCCCTGCAACGGTGCCAGAAATTAGTCTTAATAACCCACAAGTATAGGGGATCGCAACAGCTTTCGAGGGTAGAGTATTCAACCCAAATTTATTGATTCGACTCAAGGGGAGCCAAAGAATATTCTCAAGTATTACCAGCTGAGTTGTCAATTCAACCACACCTGGAAACTTAGTATCTGCAGCAAAGTGTTTAGTAGCAAAGAAATATGATAGTGGCGGTAGCGGCAACAAAAGTAAAGACAGCAAAAGTAATGTTTTTGGTATTTTGTAGTGATTATAACAGTAGCAGCGGGAAAGTAAATAAGCATAAACCAGTATATGGAAAACTCGTAGGCACCGGATCAGTGATGGATAATTATGCAGGATGCGGTTCATCATGTAACAGTCATAACATAGGGTGACACAGAACTAGCTCCAATTCATCAATGTAATGTAGGCATGTATTCCGTATATAGTCATACATGCTTATGGAAAAGAACTTGCATGACATCTTTTGTCCTACCCTCCCGTGGCAGTGGGGTCCTATTGGAAACTAAGGGATATTAAGGCCTCCTTTTAATAGAGAACCGGAACAAAGCATTAGCACATAGTGAATACATGAACTCCTCAAACTATGGTCATCACCGGGAGTGGTCCCGATTATTGTCACTTCGGGGTTGCCGGATCATAACACATAGTAGGTGACTATAGACTTGCAAGATAGGATCAAGAACTCACATATATTCATGAAAACATAATAGGTTCAGATCTGAAATCATGGCACTCGGGCCCTAGTGACAAGCATTAAGCATAGCAAAGTCATAGCAACATCAATCTCAGAACATAATGGATACTAGAGATCAAACCCTAACAAAACTAACTCGATTACATGATAAATCTCATCCAACCCATCACCGTCCAGCAAGCCTACGATGGAATTACTCACGCACGGCGGTGAGCATCATGAAATTGGTGATGGAGGATGGTTGATGATGACGACGGCGACGAATCCCCCTCTCGGAGCCCCGAACGGACTCCAGATCAGCCCTCCCGAGAGGTTTTAGGGCTTGGCGGCGGCTCCGTATCGTAAAACGCGATGATTTCTTCTCTCTGATTTTTTTCTCTCCGAAAGCAAATATATAGAGTTGGAGTTGGCGTCGGAGGGTTTCCAGGGGGCCCACGAGGTAGGGGGCGCGCCCTAGGGGGGCGCGCCCCCCACCCTCGTGAGAAGGGTGTGGGCCCCCTGGTCTTCATCTTTGGCGAGGATTTTTATTGTTTTTTCTAAGATGTTCCGTGGAGTTTCAGGTCATTCCGAGAATATTTGTTTTCTGCACATAAAACAACACCATGGCAATTCTGCTGAAAACAGCGTCAGTCCGGGTTAGTTCCATTCAAATCATACAAGTTAGAGTCCAAAACAAGGGCAAAAGTGTTTGGAAAAGTAGATACGACGGAGACGTATCAACTCCCCCAAGCTTAAACCCTTGCTTGTCCTCAAGCAATTCAGTTGACAAACTGAAAGAAAGAAAGAAAAACTTTTACAAACTCTGTTTGCTCTTGTTGTTGTAACTATGTCAAGCCAGCATTCAAGTTTTCAGCATAGATCATAACTAACCACATTTGCAATAATTCTCAGGTCTCATAATTACTCATATCAATAGCATAATCAACTAGCAAGTCATAATAATAAATCTCGGATGACAACACTTTCTCAAAACAATCATAATATGATATAACAAGATGGTATCTCGCTAGCCCTTTCTGAGACCGCAAAACATAAATGCAGAGCACCTTTAAAGATCAAGGACTGACTAGACATTGTAATTCATGGTAAAAGAGATCCAATCATAGTCATACCCAATATAAATTAACAGTGATGAATGCAAATGACGGTGTGCTCTCCAGCTAGTGCTTTTTAATAAGAGGGTGATGACTCAACATAAAAGTAAATGGATAGGCCCTTCGCAGAGGGAAGCAGGGATTTGTAGAGGTGCCAGAGCTCGGTTTTGAAATAGAGATAAACTGTATTTTGAGCGGTATACTTTCATTGTCAACGTAACAACTAAGAGATGGCGATATCTTCCATGCTAAACACATTATAGGCGGTTCCCAAACAGAATGGTAAAGTTTATACTCCCCCTCCACCAACAAGCATCAATCCATGGCTTGCTCGAAACAACGAGTGCCTCCAACATACATCAGGTCCTAGGGGGAGTTTTGTTTGCAATTAATTTTGATTTAGTTTGCATAAAGCATGGGACTGGGCATCCCGGTGACCAGCCATTTTCTCGTGAGTAAGGAGCGGAGTCCCTCCTCTTGAGAATAACCCGCCTAACACGGAAGATAAGGACAGCCTTTATTGATACATGAGCTATTCGAGCATACAAAACAGAATGATTATTTGAAGGTTTAGAGTTTGGCACATACAAATTTACTTGGAACGGCAGGTAGATGCCGCATATAGGAAGGTATGGTGGACTCATCTGGAATAACTTTGGGGTTTAAGGGATTGGATGCACAAGCAGTATTCCCGCTTAGTACAAGTGAAGGCTAGCAAAACACTAGGAAGCGACCAACTAGAGAGCGACAACAGCCATGTACATGCATTAAAATTAATAAACATTGGATGCAAGCATGAGTAGGATATAATCCACCATGAACATAAATATCGTGAAGGCTATGTTGATTTTGTTTCAACTACATGCGTGAACATGTGCCAAGTCAAGTCACTTAAATCATTCAAAGGAGGATACCACCCCATCATACCACATCATAATCATCTCAATAGCATGTTGGCACACAAGGTAAATCATTATAACTCATAGCTAATCAAGCATGGCACAAGCAACTATGATCTCTAATTGTCATTGCAAACATGTTTATTCATAATAAGCTGAATCAAGAACGAGGGACTCATCATATTTACAAAAACAAAAGAGGTCGAGTTCATACCAGCTTTTCTCATCTCAGTCAGTCCATCATATATCATCATAATTGCCTTTCACTTGCACGACCGAATGGTGTGAATAATAATAAGAGTGCACGTGCATTGGACTAAGCTGGAATCTGCGAGCATTCAATAAACAGGAGAAGACAAGGCAATATGGGCTCTTGGTTAAATCAACAATAATGCATATAAGAGCCACTTCAACAATTTAATTATGGTCTTCTCCTACGGACCCCAAAGAAAAGAAAAGAAATAAAACTATTTACACGGGAAAGATCCCAACAAGCAAAAGAAGAACGGGAAATATTTTTGGGTTTTCTTTTTAATTATTACTACTACAGAAGAAAAATAAACTACTACTAATTTTTTGGTTTTTCTTAAGGTTTAACAAACATACAAGAAGAAAGCAGGAAAAAGAAAATAAACTAGCATGGATATTATAATGAAAAAGTATGAGCACCGACATCTAGCAATGAGTGTGTGTGAGCATAAATGTAATGTCGGTGAGAAATACGTACTCCCCCAAGCTTAGGCTTTTGGCCTAAGTTGGTCTATGGCCACGGCTGGCCTGGCGGATATCCATAATAATAGTTGTTGGGGTCATACTGTGATGAGGAGGAATAGTTGGGATCATATTGTGATGAAGAAGAAGACTCTGACTGCCACTGGCTGACAGTCATCTCTGGATCCCAAGAATAAACAGATTGTCATGGAGGTTCATCTTGTGGTTCCTGTTCCGGGGCTGGTGCAGGATTCTTGTAAGCTTGGATGGCAGCCCACGTAATGAGGTAGGGTCCTACAAAATTAAACAAAGAAGGAGCAGGCAACGTAATAGTTTCAGGATGATGTTTGTTAAAGAACAATTGATACTTAAGCTCTCCTGCCCTATTCTTAACAATAAAATCATGTGCCACCATACTTTTATGATCTAAATAAACATGGGGCAGCACCTTTTCTTCCTTCTCAGCATGCCTAATAGGTATGTTAAAATGTGCAGCTAGGCGTGTGGCATAGACGCCTCCAAAGATGGGACCCTTAGTACGGTTCATACTTAACCGTCTAGCAATAATACCGCCCATACTAAAAGTGTTATCACTGTATAAACCATGGTGCAGAATAATTATATCAGGGATACTAAGGTTTCCACTGTTTCCGCGTCCAATTAAACAACGACTAGCAAATAATGCAAAGTAGCGTAAAACAGGAAAATGTATGCTAGTGATTCGTGCATCGGAAACCTTTCTAGTTTCTCCTACAGTGATAGTATCAATAAACCCAGCCACATCATCATGATGTGGTTCTTCTGTCTTGCCCTCAAAAGGGATTAAACAAATCCGACAGAAATCATAAAGTGACATCTCCTTATGCTCATCATATAAATGAAACTCCACCGTAGGTGGTGAGTTCCTAGAATGAAAATGAAAGTTTTGCACAAAAGTATTTGTGAGTAAGAGATACTGATCGCATTGGTCGTGGAGGAAAGCGGTGAGGCCTGCATTGTGAGCCAATTCATGAAAATCTTCATAGATACCGGCTGCTCTCAAGAAATCTTCAGAAGGCCATTCACACGCCCGAATCTCCGCGGTGCGCGGCAAATTATACTTAGGCTTCGGTGCCTTTTCCTTCGAGCTTTGGCTCGATGAGCCCCTCAAAAATCTCCTCATTATTTTTCTGAAACAATCTGAAATTTTTAGTAACTTCAAACAAAAGTGAACCAACTTCAATAAAATTGATAGCAACTACTCCTACAAGTGCCTAGAGCCTATATCAAGCATTAGAACTACTTGGAACCATATAAATTTGACATGCAAGCTCAAGAACATGGTCACCTATGCAGCACAAATTTGCAAAGAATAAAGCACTAGAACAAAAACTAATTGGACCAATGGAGGAGTCACATACCAAGGAACAATCTCCCCAAGCAGTTTTGCGAGAGGTGCTTTGAGCAAGGAGATCGAAAATCACAGCAAAAGTGGCTGGAACTCGTGCTTGAGTTGGTTTTTCGGGTTTGTGTGAGATAGAGGAAGAAGATGGGTGCTGGGATAAGTGGAGGAGGGCCACCGTGGGCCCACGAGGCAGGGGGGCGCGCCCACCACCCTCGTGGCCAGGTGGCAGCTCCTCCCGCGGTAATTTTTGCACAGTAAATCCTCAAATATTCCCGAAAAAAATCATATTAAATTGGCATGTCATTTTGAGGACTTTTATTTTTGGGATATTTTTATATTGCACAGATAAGTCAGGAAACAGACAGGAAAATACTATTTTTACTTTATTTAATATAAATAACAGAAAGTATAGAGAGGGTACAGAGGGTTGTGCTTCTAGTTTCATCCATCTCATGCTCATCAAAAAGAATCCACTAACAAGGTTGATCAAGTCTTGTTAAAACCATCGATAACATGAACGGAAATTAAACACTAGGTTACCTCAACGGGGATATGCACATCCCCAATAATAAGTATATCATATTTCTTCTTGACAGTAGGGAGAGGAAATTCAAAACCTCCAAATATAATCGATGGAATTTTTCCAATAGAGTTGATACTATGAACTTGAGGTTGTTTCCTCGGAAAGTGTACTGTATGCTCATTACCATTAACATGAAAAGTGACATTGCCTTTGTTGCAATCAATAACAGCCCTTGTAGTACTAAGAAAAGGTCTTCCAAGAATAATAGACATACTATCATCCTCGGGAATATCAAGTATAACAAAGTCCTTTAAAATAGTAATGTTTGCAACTACAACAGGCACATCCTCACAAATACCGACAGCTATAGCAGTTGATTTATCAGCCATTTTCAAAGATATTTCAGTAGGTGTCAACTTATTCAAGTCAAGTCTACGATATAAAGAGAGAGAGGCATAACACTAACACCGGCTCCAAAATCACATAAAGCATTTTTAATATAATTCTTTTTAATGGAGCAAGGTATAGTAGGTACTACGGGGTCTCCAAGTTTCTTTGGTATTCCACCCTTAAAAGTATAATTAGCAAGCATGGTGGAAATCTTAGCTTCCGGTATCTTTCTTTTATTAGTAATGATATCCTTCATATATTTAGCATAAGGATTTGTTTTGATCACATCAGTTAATCTCATACGCAAAAAGATAGGCCTAATCATTTCAGCAAAGCGCTCAAAATCCTCATCATCCTTTTTCTTGGATGGTTTCGGAGGAAAAGGCATGGGTTTCTGAACCCAAGGTTCCCTTTCTTTACCATGTTTCCTAGCAACAAAGTCTCTTTTATCATAACGTTGATTCTTTGATTGTGGGTTATCAAGATCAACAACAGGTTCAATTTCTACATCATTATCATTACTAGGTTGAGCATCATCATGAACATCATCAGTAATATTTTTACTAGGTTCATGTTCATTACCAGATTGTGTTTCAGCATCAGACATAGAAATATTATTTGGATTATCAGGTGGTTCAGCAATAGGTTCACTAGAAGTTTGCACAGTTCTATCTTTTTCTTCTTCTTCTTTTTAGAAGAACAAGGAACATCAATATTATTTCTTTGAGAATCTGGCTTGATTCTCTTAGGGTGGCCTTCAGGATACAAAGGTTCCTGAGTCATTCTACCAGATCTAGTAGCCACTCTAACAGCATAATCATTTTTCTTACTATTCATTTCATCAAGCACTTCTTTTTGAGCCTTAAGTACTTGTTCTACTTGAGTGGTGACGATAGAAGCATGTTTGCTAACAAGTTTAAGTTCACCTTTAATATTAGCCATATAATCACCCAAGTATTTAAGCATATCGGAATCACATTTCAATTGTCTACCAAAATAAGCATTGAAATTTTCTTGTTTAACAATAAAATTATCAAACTCATCAAAGCATTGCCTAGCAGGCTTATAGTGAGGGATATCACCTTCATCAAATCTATAGAGAGAATTTACCTTTACTACCTGTGTCGGGATATCGGGATCAGGAGGTTCTTCAGTAAATAAAGAATTGAGATCATATGTTTCTTCAACAGGCGGTGAATTAAGACCATGTATTTCTTCAATAGGAGGTAAATTCTTAACGTCTTCAGCTTTAATACCTTTTTCTTTCATAGATTTCTTTACCTCTTGCATATCTTTGGGACTAAGAAATAGAACACCTCTCTTATTAGGAGTTGGTTCAAGAATAGACTCAGTAATTGGAGCAGGAGCTGGCTCAGGAGGTGCCCAATTATTTTCATTTGTCAACATATTATTCAATAGAATTTCAGCTTCATTCGGTGTTTTTTCCCTGAAAAGAGAACCAGCAGAACTATCCAGGTAATCTCTAGAAGCATCGGTTAGTCCATTATAAAAGATATCAAGTATTTCAGGCCTCTTAAGAGGATGATCAGGCAAAGCATTAAGTAACTTGAGAAGCCTCCCCCAAGCTTGTGGGAGACTCTCTTCTTCAATTTGCACGAAGTAGTATATTTCCCTTAAAGCAGCTTGTTTCTTATGAGCAGGGAAATATTTAGTAGAGAAGTAATAAATCATATCCTGGGGACTACGCACACAACCAGGATCAAGAGAATTAAACCATATCTTAGCATCACCCTTTAATGAGAACGGAAATATTTTGAGTATATAAAGGTAACGCGATCTCTCATCATTAGTGAACAGGGCAGCTATATCATTTAACTTAGTAAGATGTGCCACAACATTTTCAGATTCATAGCCATAAAACGGATTAGATTCAACCAAAGTAATTATATCAGGATCAACAGAGAATTCATAGTCCTTATCAGGAACACATATAGGTGAAGTAGCAAAAGCAGGGTCGGGCCTCATTTTATCTCTAAATGATTCTTTGTTCCATTTAACTAATAACCTCTTAAGCTCATATCTATCCTTGCAAGCTAAAATAGCGGTAGAAGATTCCACATCAAAAAGATAACCCTCGGGAATAACAGGCATATTTTCATCATCACTTTCATCATCGTATTCAGATTCAATAATTTCTTTTTCTCTAGCCATAGCAATTTGTTCATCAAGAAATTCACTAAGGGGAATAGTAGTATCAGGCATAGAAGCAGTTTCATCATAAGTATCATGCATAGCAGAAGTGGCATCATCAATAACATGAGACATATCAGAACGAATAGCAGAAGCAGGTGTAGGTGTCGCAAACTTACTCATAACAGAAGGTGAATCAAGTGCAGAGCTAGATGGCAGTTCCTTACCTCCCCTTGTAGTTGAGGGATAGATCTTGGTTTTCGGATCTCTCAAGTTCTTCATAGTGTCCAACAGATATAAATCCCAAGTGACTCAAAAGTAAAGTGTTTAGTAGCAAAGTAATATGATAGTGGCGGTAGCAGCAACAAAAGTAAAGACAACAAAAGTAATGTTTTTGGTATTTTGTAGTGATTATAACAGTAGCAGCGGGAAAGTAAATAAGCGTAAACAAGTATATGGAAAACTCATAGGCACCGGATCAGTGATGGATAATTATGCCGGATGCAGTTCATCATGTAACAATCATAACATAGGGTGACACAGAACTAGCTCCAATTCATCAATGTAATGTAGGCATGTATTCCGTATATAGTCATACGTTCTTATGGAAAAGAACTTGCATGACATCTTTTGTCCTACCCTCCCATGGCAGTGGGGTCCTATTGGAAACTAAGGGATTTTAAGGCCTCCTTTTAATAGAGAACCGGAACAAAGCATTAGCACATAGTGAATACATGAACTCCTCAAACTATGGTCATCACCGGGAGTGGTCCCAATTATTGTCACTTCAGGGTTGCCAGATCATAACACATAGTAGGTGACTATAGACTTGCAAGATAGGATCAAGAACTCACATATATTCATGAAAACATAATAGGTTCAGATCTAAAATCATGGCACTCGGGCCCTAGTGACAAGCATTAAGCATAGCAAAGTCATAGAAACATCAATCTCAGAACATAATGGATACTAGGGATCAAACCCTAACAAAACTAACTCGATTACATGATAAATCTCATCCAACCCATCATCGTCCAGCAAGCCTACGATGCAATTACTCACACACGATGGTGAGCATCATGAAATTGGTGATGGAGGATGGTTGATGATGACGACGGCGACGAATCCCCCTCTCCGGAGCCCCGAACGGACTCCAGATCAGCCCTCCCGAGAGGTTTTAGGGCTTGGCGGCGGCTCCGTATCGTAAAACGCGATGATTTCTTCTCTCTGTTTTTTTCTCTCCGAAAGCAAATATATAGAGTTGGAGTTGGCATCGGAGGGTTTCCAAGGGGCCCACGAGGAAGGGGGCGCGCCCTTGGGGGGGGGGGGGCGCCCCCCACCCTCGTGAGAAGGTTGTGGGCCCCCTGGTCTACATCTTTGGCGGGGATTTTTTATTGTTTTTTCTAAGATGTTCCGTGGAGTTTCAGGTCATTCCGAGAATATTAGATTCCTACACATAAAGCAACACCATGGCAATTCTACTGAAAACAGCGTCAGTCCGGGTTAGTTCCATTCAAATCATACAAGTTAGAGTCCAAAACAAGGGCAAAAGTGTTTGGAAAATTAGATACGACGGAGACGTATCATCCACCAATGTACTTCTTACTCCTATATATACGTACGTACCCCCAAACTACTAGATACGGAGGCAAAAACCTAATTCCACCACCGCAACCTTCTGTACCCGTGAGATCCCATCTTGGGGCCTTTTCCGGAGCTCCGCCGGAGGGGGCAACGATCACTGAGGGCTTCTACATCAACACCATAGCCTCTCCGATGATGTGTGAGTAGTTTACCTCAGACCTTCGGGTCCATAGTTATTAGCTAGATGGCTTCTTCTCTCTTTTTTGATCTCAATACAAAGTTCTCCACGATTCTCGTGGAGATCTATTCAATGTAATCTTCTTTTGCGGTGTGTTTGTTGAGACCGATGAATTATGGGTTTATGATCAAGTTTATCTATGAACAATATTTGAATCTTCTCTGGATTCTTTTATGTATTATTGGTTATCTTTGCAAGTCTCTTTACTATCAGTTTGGTTTGGCCTACTAGATTGATCTTTCTTGCAATGGGAGAAGTGCTTAGCTTTGGTTTCAATCTTGCGGTGTCCTTTCCAAGTGACAGTAGGGGCGGCAAGGCACATATTGTATTGTTGCCATTGAGGATAACAAGATGGGGTTTATATCATATTGCATGAGTTTATCCCTCTACATCATGTCATCTTACTTAAAGCGTTACTCTGTTCTTTTGAACTTAATACTCTAGATGCATGCTGGATAGCGGTCGATGTGTGGAGTAATAATAGTAGATGCAGGCAGGAGTCGGTCTACTTGTCTCGGACGTGATGCTTATATACATGATCATACCTAGATATTCTCATAACTATGCTCAATTCTGTCAATTGCTCAACAGTAATTTATTTACCCATCGTAATACTTATGCTCTCGAGAGAAGCCACTAGTGAAACCTATGGCCCTTGGGTCTATTTTCCATCATATTAATCTCCCGTTAACAAGCTATTTCTGGTGCCATTTTTATTTCGCTTTATTTACTTTGCATCTTTATCATAAAAATACCAAAAATTTTATCTTATCAGATCTCACTTTCGTAAGTGACCGTGAAGGGATTGACAACCCCTTTATTGCGTTGGTTGCGAGGATTTTGTTTGTTTGTGTAGGTGCGAGGGACTCGTGCGTGGCCTCCTACTGGATTGATACCTTGGTTCTCAAAAATTGAGGGAAATACTTACGCTACTTTGCTGCATCACCCTTTCCTCTTCAAGGGAAAACCAACGCAGTGCTCAAGAGGTAGCAAGAAGGATTTCTAGCGCCGTTGCCGGGGAGTCTACACAAAAGTCAACATATCAAGTACCCATCACAAACCTTTATTTCCCACATTACATTATTTGCCATTTGCCTCTCATTTTTCCTCTTCCCCACTTCACCCTTGCCGCTTTATTCGCCCTCTTTTTCATTTGCCCTCTCTCTCTTCCGTTCGCCTCTTTTTCGCTCGCTTCTCGTTTGCCCGTGTGTTGGATTGCTTGCTTATCACGATGGCTCAAGATAATACCAAATTGTGTGACTTTACTAATACCAACAACAATGATTTTGTTAGCACTCCGATTGCTCCTCTTACCGATACCGAATCTTGTGAAATTAATGCTGCTTTGTTGAATCTTGTCATGAAAGATCAATTCGCCGGCCTTCCTAGTGAAGATGCTGCTACCCATCTTAATAGCTTCGTTGATTTGTGTGATATGCAAAATAAGAAAGGTGTGGACAATGATATTGTTAAATTTAAGCTTTTTCCTTTTTCACTTAGAGATCGTGCTAAAGCTTGGTTTTCGTCTTTGCCTAAAAATAGTATTGATTCTTGGAATAAGTGCAAAGATGCTTTTATCTCTAAGTATTTTCCTCCCGCTAAGATCATCTCTCTTAGAAACGATATCATGAATTTTAAGCAACTTGAGCATGAACATGTTGCACAAGCTTGGGAGAGTATGAAATTAATGATACATAATTGCCCTACACATGGTTTGAATTTGTGGATGATTATACAAAAAATTTATGCCGGATTGAATTTTGCTTCTAGAAATCTTTTAGATTCGGCCACGGGAGGCACTTTTAGGGAAATCACTTTAGGAGAAGATACTAAATCCTAGATAATATTATGGTTAATTATTCTCAATGGCACACTAAAATATCTACTAATAAGGAAGTGCATACAATAGACGAAATTAATGTTTTGAGTGGGAAGATGGATGAACTTATGAAATTATTTGCTAATAAAAGTGTTTCTTCTAATCCTAATGATATGCCTTTGTCTACTTTGATTTATAATAATAATGAATCTATGGATGTGAATTTTGTTGGTAGAAATAATTTTGGTAACAACGCGTATAGAGGAAACTTTAATCCTAGGCCGTATCCTAGTAATTCCTCTAATAATTATGGAATTCCTACAACAATTCTTACAGAAGTTTTAATAAGATTCCCTCTGAATTTGAGACTAGTGTTAAGGAGTTTATGAATTCGCAAAAGAATTTCAATGCTTTGCTTGAAGAAAAATTGCTTAAAGTTGATGAATTGGCTAGGAACATTGATAGAATTTCTCTTGATGTTGATTCTTTGAAACTTAGATCTATTCCACCTAAGCATGATATCAATGAGTTTCTCAAGGCCATGAGAATTTCCATTGATGAGTGCAAAGAAAGAACCGCTAGGATGCATGCTAAGAAAGATTGTTTTGTGAAAGCGTGTTCTTCTAGTTTCTATGAAAATAAAGATGAAGATCTAAAAGTTATTGATGTGTCCCCTATTAAATATTTTTTTTTCAATATGAATCTTGATAATGATGGGACTGAATATGATCCACCTTTACCTAGAAGGCATTCCAAAAATTCGGTGTTTTTAGATCTTGATGCAAAAATTGGTAAAAGTGGGATTGAAGAGATCAAGACCCTAGATATTAATGAACCCACTATCTTGGATTCCAAGGATTTTAATTATGATAATTGCTCTTTGATAGATTGTATTTCCTTGTTGCAATCCGTGCTAAATTCTCCACATGCTTATAGTCAAAATAAAGCCTTTACCAAACATATCGTTGATGCTTTGATGCAATCTTATGAAGAAAAACTTGAGAACTTGAGTTGGAAGTTTCTGTCCCTAGAAAACTTTATGATGAGTGGGAACCTAATATTAAAATTAAAATTAAAGATCATGAATGCTATGCTTTGTGTGATTTGGGTGCTAGTGTTTCCACGATTCCAAAGACTTTGTGTGATTTGCTAGGTTTCTGTAATTTTGATGATTGCTCTTTAAACTTGCACCTTGGAGATTCCACCATTGGGAAGAATTAATGATGTTCTTATTGTTGCAAATAGGAATTATGTGCCCATAGATTTTATTGTTCTTGATATAGATTGCAATCCTTCATGTCCTATTATTCTTGGTAGACCTTTCCTTAGAACGATTGGTGCAATTATTGATATGAAGGAAGGGAATATTAGATTCCAATTTCCGTTAAGGAAATGCATGGAACACTTACCTAGAAAGAAAATAAAATTACGTTATGAATCTATTATGAGAGCCACTTAAATAATTGCCTACCAAAGGTGGCAATACCTAGATCTATCTTCGCTTTTATGCCTAGCTAGGGGCGTTAAACGATAGCGCTTGTTGGGAGGCAACCCAATTTTATTTTTATTCCTTGATTTTTGCTCCTGTTTAGTAATAAATAATTTGTCTAGCCTCTGCTTTGGTTGTGTTTTTTGTGTTTAGTTAGTGTTTGTGCCAAGTAGAACCGTTGGGAAGACTTGGGGAAAGTCTTTTTGATCTTGCTGTAAAAAACAGAAACTTTAGCGCTCACGAGAATTGCTGCCACTTTTATTTGGAAAGTGATATTTAGTTAATTGTTTTTTAAGATGATTAATATATAAATCCTCACGTCTAGCAATTTATTTTATAATTTTTGGGGTTCCAGAAGTTAGCGTTAGCTACAGATTACTCCAGACTGTTATGTTTTTGACAGATTCTGTTTTTCGTGTGTTGTTTGCTTATTTTGATGAATCTATGGCTAGTAAAATAGTTTATAAACAATAGAGAAGTTGTAATACAGTAGGTTTAACACCAATATAAATAAATAATGAGTTCATTACAGTACCTTGAAGTGGTGTTTTGTTTTCTTTCGCTAACCGAACTCACGAGATTTTCTGTTTTGAGTTTTGTGTTGTGAAGTTTTCAAGTTTTGGGTTAAGTTTTGATGGATTATGGAACAAGGAGTGGCAAGAGCCTAAGCTTGGGGATTCCCATGGCACCCCAAGGTAAAATTCAAGGACACCCAAAAGCCTAATCTTGGGGATGCCCCGGAAGGCATCCCCTCTTTCGTCTTCGTCTATCGGTAACTTTACTTGCAGCTATATTTTTATTCACCACATGATATGTGTTTTGCTTGGAGCGTCTTGTATGATTTGAGTCTTTGCTTTTTAGTTTACCACAATCATCCTTGTTGTACACACCTTTTTAGAGAGACTCACATGATTTGAAAATTGTTAGAATACTCTATGTGCTACACTTATATCTTTTGAGTTATATGGTTTTTGCTCTAGTGATTCACTTATATCTTTTAGAGCACGATGGTGGATTTGTTTTATAGAAACTATTGTTCTCACATGCTTCACTTAGATTATTTTGAGAGTCCTACAAAACAGCGTGATAATTTGCTTTAATTATGATAGGCATTCAAGATTAGTAAAAAAAATCTTATGAGTGTGTTGAATACTATGAGAAGTCTGATACTTGATAATTGTTTTGAGATATGGAGATGGTGATATTAGAGTCATGCTAGTTGAGTAGTTGTGAATATGAGAAATACTTGTGTTGAAGTTTGTGATTCCCGTAGCATGCACGTATGGTGAACCATTATGTGATGAAGTCGGAGCATGATTTATTTATTGATTGTGTTCCTTATGAGTGGCGGTCGGGGACGAGCGATGGTATTTTCCTACCAATCTATCCCCCTAGGAGCATGCGTGTAATACTTTGTTTTGATAACTAATAGATTTTTGCAATAAGTATGTGAGTTCTTTATGACTAATGTTGAGTCCATGGATTATACGCACTCTCACCCTTCCACCATTGCTAGCCTCTCTAATACCGCATACTTTTCGCCGGTATCATATACCCACCATATACCTTCCTCAAAACAGCCACCATACCTACCTATTATGGTATTTCCCTAGCCATTCCAAGATATATTGCCATGCAACTTTCCACCGTTCCGTTTACTATGACACGCTCCATGATTGTCATATTGCTTTGCATGATCATGTAGTTGACATTGTATTTGTGGCAAAGCCACCGTTCATAATTCTTTCATACATGTCACTCTTGATTCATTGCATATCCCGATATACCGCCGGAGGCATTCACATAGAGTCATATTTTGTTCTAAGTATTGAGTTGTAATTGTTGAGTTGTAAGTAAATAAAAGTGTGATGATCATCATTTTTAGAGCATTGTCCCAAGTGAGGAAAGGATGATGGAGACTATGATTCCCCCACAAGTCGGGATGAGACTCCGGACTAAAAAAATGAGAGAAAAAGAGAGAAGGGACAATGCTACTATCCTTTTACCACACTTGTGCTTCAAAGTAGCACCATGATCTTCATGATAGAGAGTCTCCTATGATATCACTTTCATATACTAGTGGGAATTTTTCATTATAGAACTTGGCTTGTATATTCCAATGATGGGCTTCCTCAAAATGCCCTAGGTCTTCATGAGCAAGCGAGTTGGATGCACACCCACTTAGTTCCGTTTGTTGAGCTTTCATATACTTATAGCTCTAGTGCATCCGTTGCATGGCAATCCCTACTCACTCACATTGATATCTATTAATGGGCATCTCCATAGCCCGTTGATACGCCTAGTTAATGTGAGACTATCTTCTCTTTTTTTGTCTTCTGCACAACCACCATTCTATTCCACATATAGTGCTATGTCCATGGCTCACACTCATGTATTGCATGAAGATTGAAAAAGTTTGAGAACACCAAAAGTATGAAACAATTGCTTGGCTTGTCATCGGGGTTGTGCATGATTTAAATACTTTGTGTGGTGAAGATAGAGGATAGCCAGACTATATGATTTTGTAGGGATAACTTTCTTTGGCCATGTTATATTGAGAAGACATAATTGCTTATTTATTATGCTTGAAGTATTATTATTTCCATGTCAATATTAAACTTTTGTCTTGAATCTTTCAGATCTGAATATTCATACCACAATTAAGAGAGTTACATTGAAATTATGCCAATTAGCATTCCACATCAAAAATTCTGTTTTTATCATTTACCTACTCGGGGACGAGCAGGAATTAAGCTTGGCGATGCTTGATAGGTCTCCAACATATCTATAATTTTTTATTGTTCCATGCTATATTATATTCTGTTTTGGACATTATTGGGCTTTATTATACACTTTTATATTATTTTTGGGACTAACCTATTAACCGGAGGCCCAGCCCAGAATTGCTGTTTTTTGCCTATTTCAGAGTTTCGCAGAAAAAGAATATCAAACGGAGTCCAAACGGAATTAAACCTTCGGGAACGTGATTTTTGGAATGAACGTGATCCATAGGACTTGGACCCTACGTCAAGAAAGCTATCAGGAAGGCATGAGGTAGGGGCGCGCCTACCCCCCACGTGTGCCCTCCACCCTCGTGGGGCCCATGTTGCTCCACCGACGTACTTCTACCTCCTATATATACCTACGTACCCCCAAACTACCAGATACGGATCCAAAAACCTAATTCCACCGCTGCAACCTTCTGTACTCGTGAGATCCCATCTTTGGGCCTTTTCCGGAGCTCCGTCGGAGGGGGCATCGATCATGGAGGGCTTCTACATCAACACCATAGCCTCTCCGATGATGTGTGAGTAGTTTACCTCTGACCTTCGGGTCCATAGTAATTAGCTAGATGTCTTCTTCTCTCTTTTTGGATCTCAATACAAAGTTATCCACGTTTCTCATGGAGATCTATTCGATGTAATCTTCTTTAGTGGTGTGTTTGTTGAGATCGATGAATTGTGGGTTTATGATTAAGTTTATCTATGAACAATATTTGAATCTTCTCTGAATTCTTTTATGTATGATTGGTTATCTTTGCAAATCTCTTCGAAATATTAGTTTGGTTTGGCCTACTAGATTGATCTTTCTTGCAATGGGAGAAGTGCTTAGCTTTGGGTTCAATCTTGCGGTGTCCTTTCCCAGTGACAGTAGGGGCAGCAAGGCACGTATTGTATTGTTACCATCGAGGATAACAAGATGGGGTTTATATCATATTGCATGAGTTTATCCCTCTACATCATGTCATCTTACTTAAAGAGTTACTTTGTTTTTTTGAACTTAATACTCTAGATGCATGCTGGATAGCGGTCGATGTGTGGAGTAATAGTAGTAGATGCAGGCAGGAGTCGGTCTACTTGTCTCGGATGTGACGCCTATATACATGATCATACCTAGATATTCTCATAACTATGCTCAATTCTGTCAATTGCTCAACAGTAATTTGTTTACCCACCGTAATACTTATGCTCTCGAGAGAAGCCATTAGTGAAACCTATGGCCCCCGGGTCTATTTTCCATCATATTAATCTCCCATTAACAAGCTATTTCTAGTGCCGTTTTAGTTTGCTTTATTTACTTTGCATCTTTATCATAAAAATACCAAAAATATTATCTTATCATATCTATCAGATCTCACTTTCGTAAGTGACCGTGAAGGGATTGACAACCCCTTTATTGTGTTGGTTGCGAGGATTTTATTTGTTTGTGTAGGTGCGAGGGACTCGTGCGTGGCCTCCTACTGGATTGATACCTTGGTTCTTAAAAATTGAGGGAAATACTTACGCTACTTTGCTGCATCACCCTTTCCTCTTCAAGGGAAAACCAACGTAGTGCTCAAGAGGTAGCAGATGATTGTGGTAAACTAGAAAGCAAAGACTCAAATCATACAAGACACTCCAAGCAAAACGCATATCATGTGGTGAATAAAAATAGAGCCTCAAGTAAAGTTACCGATAGAAGAAGACAAAAGAGGGTATGCCTTCCGGGGCATCCCCAAGCTTAGGCTTTTGGTTGTCCTTGAATTTTACCTTGGGGTGCCTTGGGAATCCCCAAGCTTAGGCTGTTGCCACTCCTTATTCCATAATCCATCAAATCTTTACCCAAAACTTGAAATCTTCACAACACAAAACTTAAACAGAAAATCTCATGAGCTCCGTTAGTATAAGAAAACAAACCACCACTTAAGGTACTGTAATGAACTCATTCTTTATTTATTTTGGTGTTAAACCTACTGTATTCCAACTTCTCTGTGGTTCATAACCTCCGATACTAGCCATAGATTCATCAAAATAAGCAGACAACACGCGAAAAACAGAATCTGTCAAATACAGAACAGTATGTAGTAATATGTAGGTTTCTAATACTTATGTAACCCTAAAAATTCTAAAATAAATTGCTGGGCGTGAGGAATTAATCTATTAATCATCTCCAAAAAGAATAAACCTAATCGCGCTCTCCAGTAAAAAATGGCAGCAAATCTCGTGAGCGCTAAAGTTTCTGTTTTTTACAGCGAGATCGCAAAGACTTTCCCCAAGCCTTCCCAAAGGTTCTACTTGGCACAAACACTAATTAAAAGCATAAAAACACATCTAAACAGAGGCTAGATGAATTATTTATTTACTAAACAGAACCAGAAAGCAAGAGACAAAAATAAAATTGGGTTGCCTCCCAACAAGCGCTATCGTTTAACGCCCCTAGCTAGGCATAAAAGCAAGAATAGATCTAGGTATTATCATCTTTGGTATGCAATCCATAAATGGCTCTCATAATAGATTCGTAAGTTAATTTAAATTTCTTTCTAGGAAAGTGTTCCATGCATTTCCTTAATGGAAATTGGAATCTAATATTTCCTTCCTTCATATAAATAATTGCACCAATCGTTCTAACCAAAGGTCTACCAAGAATAATGGGACATGTAGGATTGCAATCTATATCAAGAACAATGAAATCTACGGGCACATAATTCCTATTTTCAACAATAAGAACATCTTTAATTCTTCCCATAGGTTTCTTAATAGTGGAATCCGCGAGGTGCAAATTTAAAGAACAATCATCAAATTCATGGAAACCTAACACATCACACAAAGTTTTTGGAATCATGGAAACGCTAGCGCCCAAATCACATAAAGCGTAGCATTCATAATCTTTAATTTTAATTTTAATAGTGGGTTCCCACTCATCATAAAGTTTTCTAGGGATAAAACTTCCAATTCAAGCTTTTCTTCATAAAATTGCATTAAAGCATCAACGATATGTTTAGTGAAAGCTTTATTTTGATTATAAGCATGCGGAGAATTTAGCACGGATTGCAACAAGGATATACAATCTATTAAAGAACAATTTTATCATAATTAAATTCCTTGAAATCCAAAATAGTGGATTCATTGCTATCTAAAGTTTTAACCTCATCAATCTCACTTTTACCAATTTTTGCATCAAGATCTAAAAACTCCGAGTCATTGGGACGCCTTTTAACTAAAGTTGACTCATCTCCAGTACCATCATTATCAAGATTCTTATTGCAAAACAAAGATTTAATAGGAGACACATCAATCACTTTTAGAAGTTCATCCTTATTATCATCAAAACTAGAAGAACACGCTTTTATAAAGCAATCTTTTTAGCACGCATCCTAGCGGTTCTTTCTTTGCACTCATCAATGGAAATTCTCATGGCTTTGAGAGACTCATTGATATCATGCTTAGGTGGAATATATCTAAGTTTCAAAGAATCAACATCAAGAGAAATTATATCCACGTTCCTAGCCAACTCATCAATCTTAGACAGTTTTTCTTCAATCAAAGCATTGAAACTCTATTGCGAACTAATAAATTCTTTAATATTAAATTCAAAATCAGAGGGCATCTTATTATAATTTCCATAAGAATTGTTGTAGGAATTACCATAATTATTGGAGGAATTACTAGGAAACGACCTAGGATTAAAATTACCTCTATACGCGTTATTACCAAAATTGTTCCTAACAACAAAATTCACATCCATACATTCATTATTATTCTCAATCAAAGTAGACAAAGTCATATCATTAGGATCATAATAAACACTCTTATTAGCAAACAATTTCATAAGTTCATCCATCTTTCCACTTAAAACATTAATTTCTTGTAACACCCTCGATGCGGCTATAGCTCCCACGTGTCGAGGCACGACTTAGAGGCATAATCGCATTGAAGGCATATGTCGCAAGTTAGGCAATCTTCACAACATCCCATGTAATATTAATAATAAAGGGGAGAACATAGTTGGCTTACACTCGCCATGTCAATCAAGAACATAAATAACATTACATCATCCAAACACTCATGGCCCGACTACGGCGCCAAAATAAAAGAGAACCCAAGATGCGACACGGTCCCAATCACCCCCAACTGGGCACCACTACTGATCATCGGGAAAGGAAACATAGTATTGTTGAGAGTCTTCGTCGAACTCCCACTTGAGCTCATACGCATCTCCTGGAGCGGAATCATCGGGCCCTGCATCTGGTGTAATAGTAATCTGTGAGCCACAGGGACTCAGCAATCTCGCACCCTCGCGATCAAGACTATTTAAGCTCATAGGTAAGGCAAGGTAAAATATGAGTGGAGCTGCAGCAAGCGACTAGCAAGTATGGTGGCTAACTTATTCGCAAAGGAGAGCGAGAAGAGGAGGCAAAGCGCGAGCGAGAAACTAGAGAGCAACCTGCGCAAACATTACTCCAACACCGTGTCCACTTCCCGGACTCCACCGAGAAGAGGCCATCACAGTAACACACTGGGTTGATTCATTTTAATTTAATTAAGGTTCAAGTTATCTACAACCGGACATTAACAAATTCCCATCTGCCCATAACCGCGGGCACGGCTTCGAAAGTTCAATCCCTGCAGGGGAGTCCCAACTTAGCCCATGACAAGCTCTCACGGTCAACGAAGGAATAGACCGCCTCCCAAGACGTTCCAATCAGACTCGGTATCTCGGTAACTCAAGACACCTCGACAGGTTAAAACAAGACCAGCAACACCGCCCGAATGTGCCAACAAATCCCGATAGGAGCTGCACATATCTCTTTCTCAGGGCACACTCAGATGAGCCAGACGTCGGGTAGGCCATCCCAGAGTTGCCCCTGGTAGCCCCGGACATCGCTCGGTTGGACCAACACTCAGAGGAGCACTGGCCCGGGGGGGGGGGGTAAAATAAGATGACCCTTGAGTCTGCAGAACCCAAGGGAAAGAAAAGGCTAGGTGGCGAATGGTAAGACCAATGTTGGGCATTGCTGGAAAAGCTTTAATCAAGGCGAAATATCAAGGGGTTCCCATTATAACCCAACCGCGTAAGGAACGCAAAATCCGGGAACATAACACCGATATGACAGAAACTAGGGCGGCAAGACTGGAACAAAACACTAGGCGAGAGGCCGAGCCTTCCACCCTTTACCAAGTATATAGATGCATTAAGATAACATAGCAATGTAATGATATCCCAACAAGTAAATAAAAGATGTTCCAACAAGGAACGGCCTCCAATCTTCACCTGCAACTAGCAACGCTATAAGAGGGGCTGAGCAAAGCGGTAACATAGCCAATCAACGGTTTTCTAGGACAATGGTGGGTTAGAGGTTTGACATGGCAATTTGGGAGGCTTGCAAGCAAGTGTTAGTCATCGTAGCAATGGCATAGCAAAAGAGCGAGCAAACTAGCATAGCAAAGATAGTAGTGATTTCGAGGGTATGATCATCTTGCCTGCACAGTTGTCAGAGTTGACTTGATCCTCAAGAGCAAACTCAATGGGCTCCTCGTTAGCAAACTCGTCTCCCGGCTCTACCCAAACAAGACAAACAAGCAACAAGGATACAATCAACCACGTGCAAACTCAAACAAAAAGATGCAATGATGACATGCTATGCGGGATGCGATGCGGGATGCAAAATGCAAGATATGACAGGAAATGCATGAACCTGGCCTCCACTTGGAAAACCAAATGTGCCACTGGAAAGATGGGATGAAATCGCTTGAAAACGATATAAGGATCATCGGAATCGGAGTTACGGTTTGGAAATGGCAAGCGATTTAAGAATGACACCGGTCTGCGATTTACAGCAAGTAGGCCTCTAAATGCAATGAAATGAACATGCTACAGCCACCAAACAAGACAACAATATACATGGCAGGGAAGCATTCAAGATTCTTAACAAAAGACTAGCACTGAGCCACGGCCAATTCATCCATTAACAGGTTCAAACAAGCATGGCAAAAACGCAAATGGTAAAACAGATCTCAGACAGTGAAATTAACACTTGTCTGGAATTTCAGATCATATAGCCCTCTTCGGAGCAACAAAACAACATGCTACAGGACCTCAACATGACAAAGAAAGACATGGCATGGAGCTACTCAACAAGCTTAACAAAAGTCCCTTAGTGACCTTGAGCCAAAAGGGATCACAAAATATACTAACAAGCACACGAGCATAGCAAAAACATAATCAGTTTTCAGACTTAGTGAAAACTGGGACTTGCTGAAACATAACTCACGAAGGCATGTTTACGAGCTCGATGCACTCACTACGGTGCAAGTCATGGCAAGACAAGCATACAACCATAAAGAAGGCACAAAATACAAGCTAGACATGGCAAGAACAATGGCATAGCATGCACGGATCAACTACAATAACATCGGCAAATTCGCAAACAAGTTGACGATCTGCCCAGATTCACAATGAAGCAAAAGTAGAGCTCGATTGACTCAATCTAGGGTGCTCCATAATTGCAAACAAAGACATGGATGGATAGAGCACTACAAGATTAACAAAACTCCCTTACTGATCATCCTCAAAAGAGGCACGGATCACTAGGAAACAACAATAACATATGGCATCGTGAGATAAACAATCCCAGGACTTAGTGAAATCACTAAGTCCCTGAAAACAGAATTACCGGGTGCCTCACTTTGCAAGCTTGCATAAGCCACCAATCACATCCTAAAAATACATGGGTTGCACCTCTGGATAGATGACAAAACCCTTGACAAAACATATGAAGGACTCACAGGCATATCATGCACACAACAATCATGGCAAAAATGACAAAAGTCTAAGATGAACTAGCAGATCTGACAATTAACTCACGAAGCCTCCTTCTAACAGCATTTCGGGCATCAAGATGAACTCAAATGAAAATGATGCAATGGAATGAAATGATGTACTCGTCGAGACGAACATTTTGATATACTATATGACCAAATCGGAGCTACGGATGCGAAGATATGGCCGATCAAAGTATGCACAAAAAATTAGGGGGAGAGGGGAAAAGTCAACCCTAGGGTTTATCAGATCTCAGATCTGAGAGGTTACTGTAGCAGGCACGCGTCCCGAGGTTCGACGGCCGGCAATGGCCGCGGTGGTGGCCGGAGTAGGAGGGACTCGTCGGGGAAGGAGAGGAGAGGCCGGGGCGGGGCGACGCCGGCCGGTGGAGACGTGGGGCGGCCGCGGTGGCACGGTGGTGGCGCGTGGAGGCGGCGGGGAACGCCGGCGGCTCGGGCGACCGGAGCTCCGGCGACCGGAGATGGCGGGGCGGCGGCGCCGGCCACCGGGCGCGATGACGAGGGCGGAG